>NC_088419.1:89504314-89626624 GCF_034236695.1 Oncorhynchus nerka | reverse complement strand
AGCTGTGCAGCGACACTCCCCATTCTAGCTGACAGAGCTTTAGGAATCTGCAGAGAAGAATGAGAGAAACTCCCTGAATACAGGTGTGGCAAGCCTGTAGCGTCATACCTAAGAAGTCTCAAGGCTGTAATCGCTGCCAAAGGTGCTTCAAGAAAGTACTGAGTAAAGCGTCTGAATATTTATGTAAATGTGATATTTTAAGGTTTTTATTTGTAATAAAATTGCAAAATTGCTTTGTCATCATGTGGTGTGTGTGTAGATTGATGAGGGCGGAAACAATGAATTCATTTTAGAATAAGGCTGTAATGTAGAGAAAAATGTGGAAAAAGTCAAGGGGTCTGAATACTTTCACTAAGGCCCTGTAAGTAGATCTTTCCCCATTAGCCAAGATAACAGCTTATCTTGCGAAGGAATCCTGTGAGAGTCATATGAGAAATATAAGACATATTTTACACAGGTCATAATACACATGGTTAATATGTTTCAGTCTGTTTTCTGACGTTACACGCCCAATGAACACAACCCACCTCTGCCCTGCCCTGGTAGGACAGGCTTGGAGGAGCTGCTGGGAGCTAGAGATGGAACTTGTGTGCTATGACTGGTGAGCACAATCACCCTCTATCTCTGTCTGAGGACTGAAGCTGGGTGGACAACATAACTAGAACCCTCCTGTTGCTTAAGTCAGAACTCACTGGCTGGGGGAATCCCTCTAGGAATTGGTTCTCACTGAAGAAAAAACAACTGAGTGTGTCCAAAATGACATCATATTCCCTATAGTGTACTAGTTTTGACCAGGAGCCCTATGGGCCCTGAACAAAAGTAGTGCACTATAAAGGGAATAGGATTCAATTTAAAGACAAACACTCTGCACTTCTTTCTTGTTTACTTTTACAGAGCTCTCAAGTCGATAATTTATAGTTTATTTGGATGACTTTAGCTGGTCTACAGTATACAGTCTTGTAATGGTAGGATGACTTTAGCTGGTCTATAGTATACAGTCTTGTAATGGTAGAATGACTTTAGCTGGTCTATAGTATACAGTCTTGTAATGGTAGGATGACTTTAGCTGGTCTATAGTATACAGTCTTGTAATGGTAGGATGACTTTTGGCTGGTCTACAGTATACAGTCTTGTAATGGTAGGATTACATTAGCTGGTCTATAGTATACAGTCCTGTAATGGTAGGATGACTTTAGCTGGTCTATAGTATACAGTCTTGTAATGGTAGGATGACTTTAGCTGGTCTATAGTATACAGTCTCCAGGATGACTTTAGCTGGTCAATAGTATACAGTCTTGTACCCTAGGATGACTTTAGCTGGTCTATAGTATACAGTCTTGTAATAGTACTTTAGCTGGTCTTGTATAGGATGTCTAGCTGGTCTATAGTATACAGGCTTGTTATGGTAGGATGACTTTAGCTGGTCTATAGTATACAGTATAGCAGTCTATAGTATACAGTCTTGTGTAATGTTATGGTAGGATGACTTTTAGCTGGTCTATAGTATACAGTCTTGTAATGGTAGGATGACTTTAGCTGGTCTACAGTATACAGTCTTGTAATGGTAAGATGACTTTAGCTGGTCTATAGTATACACAGTCTTTTGTAAGTATACAGTCTTGTAGGATGACTTTAGCTAGTATATAGTATACAGTCTTGTAGTGGTAGGATGACTAGCTGGTCTACAGTATACAGTCTTGTAATGGTAGGATGACTTTAGCTGGTCAATAGTATACAGTCTTGTACCCCTAGGATGACTTTAGCTGGTCTATAGTATACAGTCTTGTAATGGTAGGATGACTTTAGCTGGTCTATAGTATACAGTCTAGCTGGTCTATAGTATACAGGCTTGTTATGGTAGGATGACTTTAGCTGGTCTATAGTATACAGTCTTGTAATGGTAGAATGACTTTAGCTGGTCTATAGTATACAGTCTAGCTGGTCTACAGTATACAGTCTTGTAATGGTAGGATGACTTTAGCTGGTCTATAGTACACAGTCTTGTAATGGTAGGATAACTTTAGCTGGTCTACAGTATACAGTCTGTAATGGTAAGATGACTTTAGCTGGTCTATAGTATACAGTCTTGTAAATGGTAGGATGACTTTAGCTGGTCTATAGTATACAGTCTTGTAGTGGTAGGATGACTAGCTGGTCTACAGTATACAGTCTTGTAATGCTTGGTCTATAGTATACAGTCTTGTAATGGTAGGATGACTTTAGCTGGTCTATAGTATACAGTCTTGTAATGGTAAGATGACTTTAGCTGGTCTATAGTATACAGTCTTGTAAATGGTAGGATGACTTTAGCTGGTCTATAGTATACAGTCTTGTAGTGGTAGGATGACTAGCTGGTCTACAGTATACAGTCTTGTAATGGTAGGATGACTTTAGCTGGTCTATAGTATACAGTCTTGTAATGGTAGGATGACTTTAGCTGGTCTATAGTATACAGTCTTGTAATGGTAGGATGACTTTGGCTGGTCTATAGTATACAGTCTTGTAATGGTAGGATGACATTAGCTGGTCTATAGTATACAGTCCTGTAATGGTAGGATGACTTTAGCTGGTCTATAGTATACAGTCTTGTAATGGTAGAATGACTTAGCTGGTCTATAGCAGTCTAGCTGGTCTACAGTATACAGTCTTGTAATGGTAGGATGACTTTAGCTGGTCTATAGTATACAGTCTTGTAATGGTAGGATGATGAGTCTTGTAATGGTAGGATGACTTTAGCTGGTCTATAGTATACAGTCTTGTAATGGTAGGATGACTTTAGCTGGTCTACAGTATACAGTCTGTAATGGTAGGATGACTTTAGCTGGTCTATAGTATACAGTCTTGTAATGGTAGGATGACTTAGCTGGTCTACAGTATACAGTCTTGTAATGGCAGGATGACTTTAGCTGGTCTATAGTATACAGTCTTGTAGGATGAATGGTATGCCACAGTCTTGTACCCTAGGATGACTTTAGCTGGTCTATAGTATACAGTCTTGTAATGGTAGGATGACTTTAGCTGGTCTATAGTATACAGTCTAGCTGGTCTATAGTATACAGTCTTGTTATGGTAGGATGACTTTAGCTGGTCTATAGTACACAGTCTTGTAATGGTAGGATGACTTTAGCTGGTCTACAGTATACAGTCTTGTAATGGTAGGATGACTTTAGCTGGTCTATAGTATACAATCTTGTAATGGTAGGATGACTTTAGCTGGTCTACAGTATACAGTCTGTAATGGTAGGATGACTTTAGCTGGTCTATAGTATACAGTCTTGTAATGGTAGGATGACTTTAGCTGGTCTACAGTATACAGTCTTGTAATGGCAGGATGACTTTAGCTGGTCTATAGTATACAGTCTTGTAATGGTAGGATGACTTTAGCTGGTCAATAGTATACAGTCTTGTACCCCTAGGATGACTTTAGCTGGTCTATAGTATACAGTCTTGTAATGGTAGGATGACTTTAGCTGGTCTATAGTATACAGTCTAGCTGGTCTATAGTATACAGTCTTGTTATGGTAGGATGACTTTAGCTGGTCTATAGTATACAGTCTTGTAATGGTAGTAATGACTTTAGCTGGTCTATAGTATACAGTCAGCTGGTCTCTATGTCTTTATGGTAGGATGACTTTAGCTGGTCTATAGTACACAGTCTTGTAATGGTAGGATGACTTTAGCTGGTCTACAGTATACAGTCTGTAATGGTAGGATGACTTTAGCTGGTCTACAGTATACAGTCTTGTAATGGTAGGATGACTTTAGCTGGTCTATAGTATACAATCTTGTAATGGTAGGATGACTTAGCTGGTCACAGTATACAGTCTAATGGTAGGATGACTTTAGCTGGTCATAGTATACAGTCTTGTAATGGTAGGATGACTTTAGCTGGTCTATAGTATAGTCTTGTAATGGTAGGGATGACTTTAGCTGGTCTACAGTATACAGTCTTGTAATGGCAGGATGACTTTAGCTGGTCTATAGTATACAGTCTTGTAATGGTAGGATGACTTTAGCTGGTCTATAGTATACAGTCTAGCTGGTCTATAGTATACAGTCTAGCTGGTCTACAGTATACAGTCTTGTAATGGTAGGATGACTTTAGCTTATCTATAGTACACAGTCTTGTAATGGTAGGATGACTTTAGCTGGTCTACAGTATACAGTCTGTAATGGTAGGATGACTTTAGCTGGTCTACAGTATACAGTCTTGTAATGGTAGGATGACTTTAGCTGGTCTATAGTATACAATCTTGTAATGGTAGGATGACTTTAGCTGGTCTACAGTATACAGTCTGTAATGGTAGGATGACTTTAGCTGGTCTATAGTATACAGTCTTGTAATGGTAGGATGACTTTAGCTGGTCTATAGTATACAGTCTTGTAATGGTAGGATGACTTTAGCTGGTCTACAGTATACAGTCTTGTGTGTAGGAAAGCTGGTCTATAGTATACAGTCTTGTAATGGCAGGATGACTTTAGCTGGTCTATAGTATACAGTCTAGCTGGTCTATAGTATACAGTCTAGCTGGTCTACAGTATACAGTCTTGTAATGGTAGGGATGACTTTAGCTTATCTATAGTACACAGTCTTGTAATGGTAGGATGACTTTAGCTGGTCTACAGTATACAGTCTGTAATGGTAGGATGACTTTAGCTGGTCTATAGTATACAGTCTTGTAATGGTAGGATGACTTTAGCTGGTCTATAGTATAGTCTTTGTGATGATAGGATGACTTTAGCTGGTCTATAGTATACAATCTTGTAATAGGATGACTTAGCTGGTCTATAGTATACAGTCTTGTAATGGTAGGATGACTTTAGCTGGTCTATAGTATACAGTCTGTAATGGTAGGATGACTTTAGCTGGTCTATAGTATACAGTCTGTAATGGTAGGATGACTTTAGCTGGTCTATAGTATACAGTCTGTAATGGTAGGGATGATTTTAGCTGGTCTATAGTATACAGTCTGTAATACAGGTAGGATGACTTTAGCTGGTCTATAGTATACAGTCTAGCTGGTCTACCAGTCTGTAATGGTAGGATGACTTTAGCTGGTCTATAGTATACAGTCTTGTAATGGTAGTGACTTTAGCTGGTCTACATAAGTATACAGTCTTGTAATGGTAGGATGACTTTAGCTGGTCTATAGTATACAGTCTTGTAATGGTAGGGATGACTTTAGCTGGTCTATAGTATACAGTCTTGTAATGGTAGAATGAGCTGGTCTATTTAGCTGGTCTATAGTATACAGTCTTGTAATGGTAGGATGACTTTAGCTGGTCTACAGTATACAGTCTTGTAATGGTAGGATGACTTTAGCTGGTCTATAGTATACAGTCTTGTAATGGTAGGATGACTTTAGCTGGTCTACAGTATACAGTCTGTAATGGTAGGATTACATTAGCTGGTCTATAGTATACAGTCTTGTAATGGTAGGATGACTTTAGCTGGGTCTATAGTATACAGTCTTGTAATGGTAGGATGACTTTAGCTGGTCTATAGTATACAGTCTTGTAATGGTAGGATGACTTTGGCTGGTCTACAGTATACAGTCTTGTAATGAATGACTTTAGGATTACATTAGCTGGTCTATAGTATACAGTCTTGTAATGGTAGGATGACTTTAGCTGGTCTATAGTATACAGTCTTGTAATGGTAGGATGACTTAGCTGGTCAACAGTATACAGTCTTGTACCCTAGGATGACTTTAGCTGGTCTATAGGTCTTGTTATGGTAGGATGACTTTAGCTGGTCTATAGTATACAGTCTTGCCAATGGTAGGATGACTTTAGCTGGTCTATAGTATACAGTCTAAGCTGGTCTAGCTGGTCAGTATACAGTCTTGTAATGGTAGGATGACTTTAGCTGGTCTATAGTATACAGTCTTGTAATGGTAGGATGACTTTAGCTGGTCTACAGTATACAGTCTTGTACCCCTAGGATGACTTTAGCTGGTCTATAGTATACAGTCTTGTAATGGTAGGATGACTTTAGCTGGTCTACAGTATACAGTCTGTAATGGTACATGACTTTAGCTGGTCTATAGTATACAGTCTTGTAATGGTAGGATGACTTTAGCTGGTCTATAGTATACAGTCTTGTAATGGTAGGATGACTTTAGCTGGTCTATAGTATACAATCTTGTATACAGTCTTGGTAGGATGACTTTAGCTGGTCTATAGTACACAGTCTTGTAATGATGACTTTAGCTGGTCTATAGTATGCATGACTTTAGCTGGTCTACAGTATACAGTCTTGTAATGGTAGGATGACTTTAGCTGGTCTATAGTATACAGTCTTGTAATGGTAGAATGACTTTAGCTGGTCTATAGTGGATATAGCTGGTCTATAGTATACAGTCTTGTAATGGTAGGATGACTTTAGCTGGTCTATAGTACACAGTCTTGTAATGTAGGATGACTTTAGCTGGTCTACAGTATACAGTCTTGTAATGGTAGGATGACTTTAGCTGGTCTATAGTATACAGTCTTGTAATGGTAGGATACTTAGCTGGTCTATAGTATACAGTCTTGTAATGGTAGGATGACCTTTAGCTTATCTATAGTATACAGTCTGTAATGGTAGGATGACTTTAGCTGGTCTATAGTATACAGTCTTGTAATGGTAGGGATGACTTAGGCTGGTCTACAGTATACAGTCTTGTAATGGTAGGATGACTTTAGCTGGTCTACAGTATACAGTCTTGTAATGGTAGGATGACTTTAGCTGGTCTATAGTATACAATCTTGTAATGGTAGGATGACTTTAGCTGGTCTATAGTACACAGTCTTGGTAATGGTAGTATACAGTCTAGCTGGTCTACAGTATACAGTCTTGTAATGGTAGGATGACTTTAGCTTATCTATAGTATACAGTCTGTAATGGTAGGATGACTTTAGCTGGTCTACAGTATACAGTCTGTAATGGTGGGGATGACTTTAGCTGGTCTATTATACAGTCTGTAATGGTAGGATGACTTTAGCTGGTCAATAGTATACAGTCTTGTAATAGTAGGATGACTTTAGCTGGTCTATAGTATACAGTCTTGTAATGGTAGGATGACTTTAGCTGGTCTATAGTATACAGTCTTGTAATGGTAGTATACAGTCTTGTTATGGTAGGATCTTTACTGGTCTATTTATACAGTCTGTAATGGTAGGATGACTTTAGCTGGTCTATAGTATACAGTCTGTAATGGTAGGATGACTTTAGCTGGTCTATAGTGTACAGTCTTTGTAATGGTAGGATGACTTTAGCTGGTCTATAGTATACAGTCTTGTAATGGTAGGATGACTTTAGCTGGTCAACAGTATACAGTCTTGTAATAGTAGGATGACTTAGCTGGTCTATAGTATACAGTCTTGTAATGGTAGGATGACTTTAGCTGGTCTATAGTATACAGATGACTTAGCTGGTCTATAGTATACAGTCTTGTAATGGTAGGGTTATACAGTCTTGTAATGGTAGGATGACTTTAGCTGGTCTATAGTATACAGTCTTGGTATGATGGTATAGAATGACTTTAGCTGGTCTATAGTATACAGTCTAGCTGGTCTACAGTATACAGTCTTGTAATGGTAGGATGACTTTAGCTGGTCTATAGTACACAGTCTTGTAATGGTAGGATGGCTGGTCTACAGTATACAGTCTGTAATGGTAGGATGACTTTAGCTGGTCTACCAGTATACAGTCTTGTAATGGTAGGATGACTTTGCTGGTCTATAGTATACAGTCTTGTAATGGTAGGATGACTTTTTAGCTGGTCAGTATACAGTCTTGTAATGGTAGGATGACTTTAGCTGGTCTATAGTACACAGTCTTGTAATGGTAGGATACTTTTTTTTAGCTGGTCTACAGTATACAGTCTGTAATGGTAGGATGACTTTAGCTGGTCTACAGTATACAGTCTTGTAATGGCAGGATGACTTTAGCTGGTCTATAGTATACAGTCTGTAATGGTAGGATGACTTTAGCTGGTCTATAGTATAGTCTGTAATGGTAGGATCTTTAGCTGGTCTACAGTATACAGTCTTGTAATGATAGGATGACTTTAGCTGGTCTACAGTACACAGTCTTGTAATGGTAGGATGACTTTAGCTGGTCTATAGTATACAGTCTTGTAATGGTAGGATGACTTTAGCTGGTCTATAGTATACAGTCTTGTAATGGTAGGATGACTTTAGCTGGTCTATATTATACAGTCTTTGTAATGGTAGGATGACTTTAGCTGGTCTATAGTATACAGTCTTGTAATGGTAGGATGACTTTAGCTGGTCTATAGTACACACAGTCTTGTAATGGTAGGATAACTTTAGCTGGTCTTAGTATACAGTCTGTAATGGTAGATCTAGCTGGTCTATAGTATACAGTCTGTAATGTTAGGATGACTTTAGCTGGTCTATAGTATACAGTCTTGTAATGGTAGGATGACAGCTGGTCTATAGTATACAGTCTGTAATGGTAGGATGACTTTAGCTGGTCTATAGTATACAGTCTTGTAATGGTAGGATGACTTTAGCTGGTCTACAGTATACAGTCTTGTAAATGGTAGGATGACTTTAGCTGGTCTAGTATACAGTCTTGTAGTGGTAGGGATGACTAGCTGGTCTATAGTATACAGTCTTGTAATGGTAGGATGACTTTAGCTGGTCTATAGTATACAGTCTAATGGTAGGATGACTTTAGCTGGTCTATAGTATACAGTCTTGTAATGGTAGGATGACTTTAGCTGGTCTATAGTATACAGTCTTGTAATGGTAGGATGACTTTAGCTGGTCTATAGTATACAGTCCTGTAATGGTAGTGACTTTAGCTGGTCTATAGTATACAGTCTTGTAATGGTAGGATGACTTTAGCTGGTCTATACAGTCTTGTACAGATCTAGCTGGTCTATAGTATACAGTCTTGTTATGGTAGGATGACTTTTAGCTGGTCTATAGTATACAGTCTTGTAATGGTAGGATGACTTTAGCTGGTCTATAGTACACAGTCTTGTAATGGTAGGATGACTTAGCTGGTCTATAGTATACAGTCTTGTAATGGTAAGATGACTTTAGCTGGTCTATAGTACAGTCTTGTAAATGGTAGGATGACTTTAGCTGGTCTATAGTATACAGTCTTGTAGTGGTAGGATGACTTTAGCTGATTATAGTATACAGTCTTGTAATGGTAGGATGACTTTAGCTGGTCTATAGTATACAGTCTTGTAATGGTAGGATGACTTTAGCTGGTCTATAGTATACAGTCTTGTAATGGTAGGATGACTTTGGCTGGTCTACAGTATACAGTCTTGTAATGGCAGGATTACTTTAGCTGGTCTATAGTATACAGTCCTGTAATGGTAGGATGACTTTAGCTGGTCTATAGTATACAGTCTTGTAATGGTAGGATGACTTTAGCTGGTCTATAGTATACAGTCTTGTACCCCTAGGATGACTTTAGCTGGTCTATAGTATACAGTCTTGTTATGGTAGAAATGACTTTAGCTGGTCTATAGTATACAGTCTTGTAGGTAGAATGACTTTAGCTGGTCTACAGTACACAGTCTTGTAATGGTAGGATGACTTTAGCTGGTCTATAGTATACAGTCTTGTAATGGTAGGATGACTTTAGCTGGTCTATAGTACAGTCTTGTAATGGTAGGATGACTTTAGCTGGTCTACAGTATACAGTCTTGTAATGGTAGGATGACTTTAGCTGGTCTATAGTATACAATCTTGTAATGGTAGGATGACTTTAGCTGGTCTACAGTATACAGTCTGTAATGGTAGGATGACTTTAGCTGGTCTATAGTATACAGTCTGTAATGGTAGGATGACTTTAGCTGGTCTTAGTATACAGTCTAAGCTGTAATATAGGATGACTTTAGCTGGTCTACAGTATACAGTCTTGTAATGGTAGGATGACTTTAGCTGGTCAATAGTATACAGTCTTGTAATGGTAGGATGACTTTAGCTGGTCTACAGTATACAGTCTGTAATGGTCTATAGGATGACTTTAGCTGGTCTACAGTATACAGTCTTGTAATGGTAGGATGACTTTAGCTGGTCTATAGTATACAGTCTTGTAATGGTAGGATGACTTTAGCTGGTCTACAGTATACAGTCTTGTAATGGTAGGATGACTTTAGCTGGTCTACAGTATACAGTCTTGTAATGGTAGGATGACTTTAGCTGGTCTATAGTATACAGTCTCTGTAATGGTAGGATGACTTTAGCTGGTCTATAGTACACAGTCTTGTAATGGTAGGATGACTTTAGCTGGTCTACAGTATACAGTCTGTAATGGTAGGATGACTTTAGCTGGTCTATAGTATACAGTCTTGTAATGGTAGGATGACTTTAGCTGGTCTATAGTATAGTCTGTAAATAGGATGACTTTAGCTGGTCTATAGTATACAGTCTGTAATGGTAGGATGACTTTAGCTGGTCTATAGTATACAGTCTGTAATGGTAGGATGACAGCTGGTCTATAGTATGTCTTGTAATGGTAGGATGACTTTAGCTGGTCTATAGTATACAGTCTTGTAATGGTAGGATGACTTTAGCTGGTCTATAGTATACAGTCTTGTAATGGTAGGATGACTTTAGCTGGTCTATAGTATACAGTCTTGTAATGGTAGGATGACTTTAGCTGGTCTATAGTATACAGTCTGTAATGGTAGGATGACTTTAGCTGGTCTATAGTATACAGTCTGTAATGGTAGGATGACTTTAGCTGGTCTATAGTATACAGTCTTGTAATGGTAGGATGACTTTAGCTGGTAGCTGGTCTATAGTATACAGTCTTGTTATGGTAGGATGACTTTTAGCTGGTCTATAGTATACAGTCTTGTAATGGTAGGATGATTTTAGCTGGTCTATAGTATACAGTCTTGTCATGGTAGGATTACATTAGCTGGTCTATAGTATACAGTCATGTAATGGTAGGATGACTTTAGCTGGTCTATAGTATACAGTCTTGTAATGGTAGGATATTTAGCTGGTCTATAGTATACAGTCTTGTAATGGTAGGATGACTTTAGCTGGTCAATAGTATACAGTCTTGTACCCCTAGGATGACTTTAGCTGGTCTATAGTATACAGTCTTGTAATGGTAGGATGACTTTAGCTGGTCTATAGTATACAGTCTAGCTGGTCTATAGTATACAGTCTTGTTATGGTAGGATGACTTTAGTTGGTCTATAGTATACAGTCTTGTAATGGTAGAATGACTTTAGCTGGTCTATAGTATACAGTCTAGCTGGTCTATAGTATACAGTCTAGCTGGTCTACAGTATATAGTTTTGTAATGGTAGGATGACTTTAGCTTATCTATAGTACACAGTCTTGTAATGGTAGGATGACTTTAGCTGGTCTACAGTATACAGTCTGTAATGGTAGGATGACTTTAGCTGGTCTACATTATACAATCTTGTAATGGTAGGATGACTTTAGCTGGTCTATAGTACACAGTCTTGTAATGGTAGGATAACTTTAGCTGGTCTACAGTATACAGTCTGTAATGGTAGGATGACTTTAGCTGGTCTATAGTATACAGTCTGTAATGGTAGGATGACTTTAGCTGGTCTATAGTATACAGTCTGTAATGGTAGGATGACTTTAGCTGGTCTATAGTGTACAGTCTGTATGGTAGGATGACTTTAGCTGGTCTATAGTATACAGTCTTGTAATGGTAGGATGATTTTAGCTTTATAGTATACAGTCTTGTCATGGTAGGATTACATTAGCTGGTCTATAGTATACAGTCATGTAATGGTAGGATGACTTTAGCTGGTCTATAGTATACAGTCTTGTAATGGTAGGATGATTTTAGCTGGTCTATAGTATACAGTCTTGTAATGGTAGGATGACTTTAGCTGGTCTATAGTATACAGTCTGTAATGGTAGGATGACTTTTTAGCTGGTCTATAGTATACAGTCTGTAATGGTAGGATGACTTTGGCTGGTCTATAGTATACAGTCTAGCTGGTCTATAGTATACAGTCTGTAATGGTAGGATGACTTTAGCTGGTCTATAGTATACAGTCTGTAATGGTAGGATTACTTTAGCTGGTCTATAGTATACAGTCTGTAATGGTAGGATGACTTTAGCTGGTCTATAGTATACAGTCTAATGGTAGGATGACTTTAGCTGGTCTATTTGATCATATCTAAACAAAGCGTTCGGCCGTAGCTACACATCGTCGTCAGGTGTATGGTTTTGTGGGGGATTGGTATAGCTTACTGCACTCACTGCTTGTAGGTCATTTTATTGAGAAACAAACATTCAAAACCAGAGGTAGAGCTGGTTGCAAACGCTCTTGGGTCTCAAAGAGTTAAGTTGAATAACAGGAAGTTGGTTTGGATCTTGTAATATAAGGGCAAGTGTTTTTTTCACTAGGCACAATCAACAGTGAGACGTTCACGTTCAAAACATGGCTCTTCCCGCTCCCACAGTAAGTACTGCTGCTGATCTTTCACTAATACTAATTACTATTAATCAACAGTACCATAAAAGGTGTGCGGGTGTGGACATGTTTTTAACTATAATTGCGGGGACCAGAATAGTAAACAAACAATTTGACCAAGCTGGGGACATTTTACCAGTCCCCACAAGGAAAAAGGCAATTTATTGGGGGATTAGGGTTAGAATTAGGGTTAGGGGTGAGAGAAAATATTTTAGCCAAACAGACTGTGTGTGTGTGTGGGGGGGTTACATAATTAAACATCCTCTACCCACCTTATTCTTAAAATGCAGTTTGGTGACATGATTGAGATCGACTAGAGGTCGATAACCACTGGGCTCTGTACATTGGAAATGGAATCATCCATGTGGTAGTTCAAGGTATGATGTTTGTCTATAAATGTATTTGTTGTAGCCTATATTCCAATTCCATAATTGGGGCAGGGTGTAAACATAATCTGAAGTCAAATGTTAACAGCAGAGTACTGGCCCAATGCTCTAACCACTAGGCTACCTGCTGCCCCTAACAGCAGAGTACTGGCTCAATGCTTAACCACTAGGCTACCTGCTGCCCCTAACAGCAGAGTCCAATGCTATAACCACTAGGCTACCTGCTGCCCCTAACAGCAGAGTCGGGCCCAATGCTCTAACCACTAGGCTACCTGCTGCCCCCTAACAGCAGAGTACTGGCCCAATGCTCTAACCACTAGGCTACCTGCTGCCTAACAGTAGAGTACTGGCCCAATGCTCTAACCACTAGGCTACCTGCCTTTAACAGCAGAGTACTGGCCCAATGCTCTAACCACTAGGCTTCTGCCCTAACAGCAGAGTACTGGCCCAATGCTCTAACTACCCTCTGTAGTGCCTTGTGGTCGGATGCAGAGTAGTTGCCATACCAGACGGTGATGCAACCAGTCAAGATGTAGGTGCAGCTGTAGAACATTTTGGATCTATGCCAAATATTTTCAGTCTCCTGAGGGGGAATAGGTGTTGATGCCCTGTTCACGACTGTCTGGTTTTGACAATGATAGTTTGTTGGTGATGGACATTCAAGGAACTTGAAGCTCTCAACCTGCTCCACTACAGCCCTGTGGATGAGAATCAGGACGTGCTTGGTCCTCCTTTTCTTGTCAGTCCACAATCATCTCCTTTGTCTTGATAACGTTGAGGGAGAGAGGTTGCTATCCTGGCACCACACTGCCTGGTCTCTGACCTCCTCCCTATAGTGTGTCTCGTCGTTGTATCAGGCAGTGTGGACACTGTTGTGGTAGCAGACATAATGATGGTGTTGAAGTCGTGCTTTGTCATGCAGTCATGGGTGAACAGGGAGTAGGATCCAGTTGCAGAGGGAGGTGTTTAGTCCCAGGGTCCTTAGCTTATTGATGAGCTTTGAGGGCACTATGGTGTTGAAGCTAAGCTGTAGTTAATGAATAGCATTCTCATGTAGGTGTTCCTTTCGACCAGGTGGGAAAGGGCAGTGTGGAGTGCAATAGAGATTGTATCATCTCTGCATCTGTTGGTGGTATGCAAATTGGAGTGGGTCTAGGGTTTCTGGGGTTTCTGCGATTATGGTGTTGATGTGAGCCATGACCAGCCTTTCAAAGAACTTCCAGGCTATGGGTTGGAAGTCATTTAGGCAGGTTACCTTGGTGTTCTTGAGTACTGTACAGGGACTATGGTGGTCTGCTTGAAAAATGTTGGTATTACAGACTCAGTCAGGGACAGGTTGAAAGCAGTGAAGACACTTGCCAGTTGGTCAGTGCATGCTGTTGTTTATCACGTAGACTAAGGACGATGTACTCATCTATAAAAGCTGTAACACAACTGTGTTCGTTGGGTTCTCAACAATCCCCTTGGGGTGGTTGTTGACCTCTCCATTACTGCAATTCGTATTGATAAAGTTTGATTGACAACACACCTTTTTCTTTCCTCCTGTTTTGTAGAAAAGCCTTCAAGATCACGTTGCTTCAGGCTTTGCTCATCCAGCAGCAGTCTTTACAGTAATGCCACGATTACAGTAGACACCTTAAATAATGTGGCAGGACAGAATAGGTACCAAATCAACAACTACTTGAATTTAACTGCAAGGGAGGATACCATCATTAAGAAGGATGTGGAAAAGATGAGAGGCCACACAATACCATATAACCTCCTTGAACGCAACTGCGAGCATTTTGTTACTTTCCTCCGTTACGGCCAATCAAAGTCCAAACAGGTAGCCATGACAGTATAATGAGAGAATATTCTAATTAATGCTTTGCTTGAGGAGATGCACTCCATTTTAATTATTATTTTCTTTGTATTTTCCTTATAGGTCGATGACTTCCCTGAATAATGTGTTAACTGGTACTGCAGGCGTGCTTGGTGCACTGACTGCTGTTGCTGCTTCTACAGCTGCTGCAGCAAGCACACATAGTAAATAATTTCTTGGGTCATTCATGAGTCCATGGAGAATGTCAGTAATACAAAATGTTGTGTATTGCCTAATGAATAAAGGACCATCTCAAAGACCAATGTGGTTGTGTGGTCATTTTTCATTCAAATCAAACAGAATATTAAATTAATATACCACCCTTTATATGATTAAAAAATGGTTATGGGCTTAACAAAAGAAGACACCTGTACAATGTCAGATACAGTTGAAATGTATTCCATGTTGAGGTTGCCTCCCAATATTAGGCTTTCTATATACATCACAGAAAACTGAAATATAACAAACCGGTTGACATGGAAACAATGGATTTTCTGCAGTTTCAAAAAATATGTTTATTAGTTATTACATCATGAAAAACATGAACATTCCATCCATGAGGCCACTAGAGGGCGATTGACTGCAGGAACAGGATCTATGGAGAATCCTCCCATACAGTTCATGTTATATTTTCTATTACAATTTATTAGCCCCGTTTTTACATTTAGGGACAGATTGCGGGAACCAGATTAAACCTACTCCTGGATTTCAAAGCATTGTTAACCTCTTAGTCCGCCCCATCCCGCATGCGGTATCGTTACTACAGCCTCAAGCTCATTAGCATAATGCAACGTTAGCGATTTTTTTTAAATCGCAAATGAAACGAAATAAATATGCCTGTTCTCAAGCTTAGCCTTTTCTTAACAATCCTGTCGTCTCAGATTTTCAAAATATGCTTTAGAACCAGAGAAAATCACTAATTTGTGTAAGAGTGGTGATAGCTAGCTTAGCGTTAGCATTAGCATTTAGCACGCAACATATTCACAAAAACCAGCCAAGGAATCAAATAAAATAATTTACCTTTGAAGAACTTCAGATGTTTCAATGAGGAGACTCTCAGTTACATAGCAGATGTCCAGTTTTTCCTGAAAGATTCTTGTGTAGGACACATCGTTCACTTTTGTTACTATGCATATGGCTACCGAAACTAACCGAAAATTCAGTCACCTACATGTCGAACTTTTTTCCGAATTAACTCCATAATATCGACTGAAACATGGAAAACGTTGTTTGAATCAATCCTGAAGGTGGTTTGTCATATTTCTCTCCATTGAAAGCACCGTCCTTGTAGCCTGGTTTGTTCTGAGATTTGAATGGAAAAATACCGGGACCTGACTTTTGCGCACCAATTGGCACGCAGACACCTAGCGGGACACCTGGTAAATGTAGTCTCTTATAGTCAATCTTCCAATGATATGCCTACAAATACGTCACAATGCTGCAGAGACCTTGGGGAAACAAGAGAAAGAGTCCGTTTATTCCTGTCGCATTCACAGCCATATAAGGCGATCATGGAAAACGTAGCCTCAGAAATCCTGTGCATTTCCTGGTTGGTCATACATCTTGGTTTTGCCCGAAACATTTGTTCTAAGGGACTCACAGTGAAAATCTTTGCATTTCTGGAAACGTAAGACTGTCTTCTTTCCAAAGCTATCAATTCCAAGCATATTCGAGCATCTTTTCGTGACAAAATATTGCGCTTAAAACGGGCACGTCTTTTTATCCAAAAATGAAATACTGCCCCTATAGGACTAACAGGTTAATGGATAATCTCTATTGAAAGTGATTGTTAATCCAGGACTAGACTTAATCTGGGTCTGTGAAACCTGCACTTTAATGTTCTGAGCTTGTTCCTTGAATGCATACAGTAAGATACAGTTGAAGTCTGAAGTTTACATACACTTAGGTTGGAGTCAATAAAACAAATTTTTCAACCACCCCACATGTTTCTTGTTAACAAACTATAGTTTTGGCAAATCGGTGAGGACAAATACTTTGTGCATGACACAAGTAGTTTTTCCAACAATTGTTTACAGACAGATTATTTCACTTATCATTCTCTGTATCACAATTCCAGTGGGTCAGAAGTTTTCATACACTAAGTTGACTGTGCCTTTAAACAGCTTGGAAAATTCCAGAAAATTATGTCATGGCTTTAGAAGCTTCTGATAGGCTAATTTACATAATTTTAGTTAATTGGAGGTGTACCTGTGGATGTTTTTCAAGGCCTACCTTCAAACCCAGTGCCTCTTTGTGTGACATCATGGGAAAAATCAAAAGAAATCCGCCAAGACCTCAGAATTGTAGACCTCCACAAGTCTGGTTCATCCTCGGGAGCAATTTTAAAATGCCTGAAGGTACCACGTTCATCTGTACAAACAATAGTATGCAAGTATAAACACCATGGGACCACGCAGCTGTCATACTGCTAAGGAAGGAGACACGTTCTGTCTCCTAGAGATGAAAGTACAAGTGCAAATCAATCCCAGAGCAACAGCAAAGGGCCCTATGAAGATGCTGGAGGAAACAGGTTCAAAAGTATCTATATCCACAGTAAAACGAGTCCTATATCAACATTACCTGAAAGGCTGCTCAGTAAGGAAGAAGCCACTGCTCCAAAACCGACATAAAAAAGACAAGACTACAGTTTGCAACTGCACATGGGGACAAAGATCAAACTTTTTGGAGAAATGTCCTCTGGTCTGATGAAACAAAACTAGAACTGTTTGGCCATAATGACCATCGTTATGTTTGGAGGAATAAGGGGGATGATTGCAAGCTAAAGAACACCATCCCAACCGTGAAGCATGGGGGTTTGACCCAAGTTAAACCATTTAAAGGCAATGCTACCAAATACTAATTGAGTGTATGTAATCTTCTGGCCCACTGGGAATGTGATGAAAGAAATTAAAGCTGAGATAAATCATTCTCTCTGCTTTTATTCTGACATTTTATATTCTTAAAATAAAGTGATGATCCTAACTGAGCTAAAACAGGGAATTATTACTAGGATTAAAAATGTCAGGAATTGTGAAAAACTGAGTTTAAATGTATTTGGCTAAGGTGTATGTAAACTTCCGACCTCGACTGTAGGAGAACAGGTTTTTGATGACATCGTCCCACGTGAATGATGCATTGCTGCCTTTGGGCCAATTAGTGTAATTTTGTAAATGACTGATCTCTATGGCAAGACACAACATTCATCCAAGTTCCGTCAAAATCAGGCCAGTGGTGTCTGAAATATTGCTGGTGACTAACGTATGTACAGTCGATTACTATAGCAACCCCCTTTGACAGGGTTTGCAACATGTGTGCCAAGTGTTGTTACAATACGAATATCCTTGACTGATTTATATGCATTTGTACCAGACCACGCCCATGTGAATGTTTATTGGTCAATAGGTTGTTTTAAGTACTCCTCTGAAAAATAGTGTGTTGAGAGACCTTTGTCCATTGTTGCCACATACCAACTTTCATGCAGATCAGTCATTCGGCGCCAGAGGAGTAGCATTTTAACTGTTTTTCCCAACATTCAAAATGGAGGAAAATTCATCACTGCAGACCTTGTAGGTATAGGTGCCTAAGGTCAAATTGTTCCTTTCAAAGAGAGGGAACTATGTACCAAATTTCATGATTTTAAATCAAACGGGATTAGAGATGTAACCTTTCAAATTGTGCTTTATCAATCGTTTGTTATAGCCTCCATCTGGCCAAGTAGTATAATTTTGTAAATATGGGATGACTATGTGGGGGAAGAAAAAAATGATACATGGTCCTGAGCACCAAATCATGAAATACTTTGTCCAATAGATCCTTTTCCAGTACGTACTGACATCACGCACAGATGCGCAAACTCCTGGAGGCAGTAAGAAAACCATCGCCGTTTGCGCCCATGAAACATAGACCATTCTTTTTTATTACTTCAAAATAAAATAACTTTTTGAGGTTATCATACACTTACAATGATGTTTTGATTCTTGCTTGAACAATCGCTAAGATTATATTTGGTTGTGATCTTTGCAAAATCACTATTTTGGATGCGACAGTTGTTAGCTAGAATGCTAACGCTCATTGACATAGGCTGTAGCAAAAGCTAGCTAAAGAGCCATTTTACTGGTTGAAGTTGAAGTGTTTAAAAAAAAGTATAATGCAGTTGATTTGCAATGACACAAATATTATATTAAGCAGGACATTCATAAGAGCCTTAAAATCCAATTATAATCCAAAAGTAGTGTGAAATGCACTCATAAACAACATGTAAATTGAGGCTTTATTTGCTGGTATCTACAAGAACTCCCTTTGTTCTGACACCAACTTGTGCGCATCGTCCTCGTGCAGCAATGTTTGCAACACAAAAAGGGGTCTATTAACAATATTTCAGACCACCACCAGAGGGCAGTAACAGTTTACCTTCTGATGTATGGGGCATGAGCATGGGACTGTTGCAAACTGTCAGACATGAGCGAGATTTGGGACTAACACTTAAAATGTTTGAACATTCTAGATAAGGCTTTTAAAACATGAAAGCATGTTATATCTATGGAAATTCAGAAGATTACAAGCCTTAAAGTCCTTAGAATGCTTGAAAACTGGCTTGATTAGACAAGAGCTGATATCAAATCAAAATCAAATTAAAGTTTATTGGTCACGTACACAGATTTGCAGATGTTATCGCAGGTGCAGTGAAATGCTTTTGTTTCTAGCTTCAACAGCGCAGTAAAACCTTGCAATACAAATAAACAATACACACATGGAAACGGTCTGAGAAAATAAATAGAAGAATAATGTAAGAAATAACACATCAAAGTTGTCTAGAAACAGAGTGACCGTGTCTGACGAATTGATTGTGTTCTCTGCCCAGCCCCCTTTATTGGGTAAACATGAGGTAGTCCTGCACTGTTGATCTTTATCAAGAACTACATTACTGTAGGGGACTGGTTCCAGACCTTTTTAAGTTACTGTGCTAAGTACCCCCAGGTCCTAGTACCCCCTGTGGATAGGCCAGGTACCTCCAGGTCCTAGTACCCCCTGTGGACAGGCCAGACACCTCCAGGTCCTAGTACCCCCTGTGGACAGGCCAGATACCCCCAGGTCCTAGTACCCCCTGTGGATAGGCGAGGTACCCCTGTGGATAGGCCAGGTACCCCCAGGTCCTAGTACCCCCTGTGGATAGGCCAAGTACCCCCAGGTCCTAGTACCCCCTGTGGATAGGCCAGGTACCTCCAGATCCTAGTACCCCCTGTGGATAGGCCAGGTACCTCCAGGTCCTAGTACCCCCTGTGGATAGGCCAGGTACCCTCAGGTCCTAGTACCCCCTGTGGATAGGCCAGATACCTCCAGGTCCTAGTACCCCCTGTGGATAGACCAGGTACCTGCAGGTCCTAGTACCCCCTGTGGATAGGCCAGGTACCTGCAGGTCCTAGTACCCCCTGTGGATAGACCAGGTACCTCCAGGTCCTAGTACACCCTGTGGACAGGCCAGGTACCTCCAGGTCCTAGTACCCCCTGTGGACAGGCCAGGTACATCCAGGTCCTAGCACCCCCTGTGGATAGGCCAGGTACCTCCAGGTCCTAGTACCCCCTGTGGATAGGCCAGGTACCTCCAGGTCCTAGTACCCCCTGTAGATAGACCAGGTACCTCCAGGTAGTGCTCTAACCACTAGACTACCTGCTGCCCCTAACAGCAGAGTACTGGCCCAATGCTCTAACCACTAGACTACCTGCTGTCCCTAACAGCAGAGTACTGGCCCAATGCTCTAACCACTAGACTACCTGCTGCCCCTAACAGCAGAGTAATGGCCCAATGCTCTAACCACTAGACTACCTGCTGCCCCTAACAGCAGAGTACTGGCCCGATGCTCTAACCACTAGACTACCTGCTGCCCCTAACAGCAGAGTACTGGCCCAATGCTCTAACCACTAGACTACCTGCTGCCCCTAACAGCAGAGTACTGGCCCAATGCTCTAACCACTAGACTACCTGCTGCCCCTAACAGCAGAGTACTGGCCCAATGCTCTAACCACTAGACTACCTGCTGCCCCTAACAGCAGAGTACTGGCCCAATGCTCTAACCACTAGACTACCTGCTGCCCCTAACAGCAGAGTACTGGCCCAATGCTCTAACCACTAGACTACCTGCTGCCCCTAACAGCAGATTACTGGCCCAATGCTCTAACCACTAGACTACCTGCTGCCCCTAACAGTAGAGTACTGGCCCAATGCTCTAACAACTAGGCTACCTGCTAACCCTAACAGTAGAGTACTGGCCCAATGCTCTAACCACTAGACTACCTGCCGCCCCTAACAGCAGAGTACTGGCTCAATGCTCTAACCACTAGACTACCTGCTGCCACTAACACCACAGTAAAACTGATATCAACATGGTCGATAGTCAAAACTTTATGAACATATTCAATCAGCTACAGCATCTGGTGTGCTGTCTATGTCTCTTTAGTTCTCTCATCAAAACACACCTTTTTATTTCCTCCTGTTTTGTAGATGGGTCTTCAGGTTTCTGGAGTGCTTTCTCATCCAGCTCACCCAGTGTTGCCTGTAAAGGCACGATTACAATAGAGACATTACAGGATGTGGCAGCAGGGAATACTTACAAAATCAACAACTACCTGGATGACGAGTACAAACCAAGGAGGACTGACGTCATTATGGGGGATGTGGACAAAATGAGAGGCAGCACAATAAAATATGACCTCCTTGGAAACAACTGCGAGCATTTTGTTACTTTCCTCCGTTATGGCAAATCAGAGTCCATACAGGTAGCCATGACAGTATAATGAGAGAATATTCTAATTAATGCTTTGCTTGAGGAGATGCACTCCATTTTAATTATTATTTTTCTTTGTATTTTTCCTTATAGGCCGATGACTTCCTGAAGGATGTGTTAGCTGGTACTGCAGGCGTGCTTGGTGCACTGACTGCTGTTGCTGCTTCTACAGCTGCTGCAGCAAGCACACTTAGTAAATAATTTCTTGGGTCATTCATGAGTCCATGGAGAATGTCAGTAATACAAAATGTTGTGTATTGTTTAATTAATAAAGGACCATCTCAAAGACCAATGTGGTTGTGTGGTCATTTTTCATTCAAATCAAACAGAATATTAAATTAATATACCACCCTTTATATGATTAAAAAATGGTTATGGGCTTAACAAAAGAAGACACCTGTACAATGTCAGATACAGTTGAAATGTATTCCATGTTGAGGTTGCCTCCCAATATTAGGCTTTCTATATACATCACAGAAAACTGAAATATAACAAACCGGTTGACATGGAAACAATGGATTTTCTGCGGTTTCAAAAAGTATGTTTATTAGTTATTACATCATGAAAAACATTAACATTCAGCCCATGAGGCCACTAGAGGGCGATTGACTACAGGAACAGGATCTATGGAGAATCCTCCCATACAGTTCATGTTAATCATATATTCTGTTATAAAGTATTAGCCCCGTTTTTACTTTTAGGGACAGATTGCGGGAACCAGATTAAACCTACTCCTGGATTTAAAAGCATTGTTAATGGATCATCTCAATTGAAAGTGATTCTTAATCCAGGACTAGACTTAATCTGGGTCTGTGAAACCTGCACCTTAATGTTCTGACCTTGTTCCTTGAATTGATACAGTAAGATACAGTTGAAGTCGGAAGTTTACATACACTTGGGTTGGAGTCATTAAAACTTGTTTTTCAACCACTCCACATATTTCTTGTTATCAAACTATAGGTTTGGCAAGTCGGTGAGGACATATACTTTGTGCATGACACAAGTACTTTTTCCAACAATTGTTTATAGACAGATTATTTCACTTATCATTCACTGCATCACAATTCCAGTGGGTCAGAAGTTTACATACAATAAATTGACTGTGTATTGAATTCCAGTAAATGATGTCATGGCTTTAGAAGCATCTGATAGGCTAATTGACATAATTTTAGTCAATTGGAGGTGTACCTGTGGATGTATTTCAAGGCCTACCTTCAAACTCAGTGCCTCTTTGCGTGACATCATGGGGAAAATCAAGAGAAATCAGCCAAGACCTCAGAATTGTAGCCCTCCACAAGTCTGGTTCTTCCTCGGGAGCAATTTTCAAATGACTGCAGGTACCGCGTTCATCTGTACAAACAATAGTTCGCAGGTATAAACACCATGGGACCACGCAGCCGTCATACTGCTAAGGAAGGAGACACGTTCTGTCTCCTAGAGATGAAAGTACTTTGGTGCGAAAAGTGCAAATCAATCCCAGAGCAACAGCAAAGGACCCTGTGAAGATGCTGGAGGAAACGGGTTCAAAAGTATCTATACCCACAGTAAAACGAGTCCTATATCAAATAAAATCCAAATCAAATGTATTTATATAGCCCTTCGTACTTCAGCTGATATGTCAAATTGCTGTACAGAAACCCAGCCTAAAACCCCAAACAGCAAGCAATGCAGGTGTAGAAGCACGGTGGCTAGGAAAAACTCCCTAGAAAGGCCAAAACCTAGGAAGAAACCTAGAGAGGAACCAGGCTATGTGGGGTGGCCAGTCCTCCTCTGGCTGTGCCGGGTGGAGATTATAACAGAACATGGCCAAGATGTTAGAATGTTCATAAATGACCAGCATGGTCAAATAATAATAATCACAGGCATAACAGTTGAAACTGGAGCAGCAGCATGGCCAGGTGGACTGGGGACACCAAGGAGTCATCATGTCAGGTAGTCCTGAGGCATGGTCTTAGGGCTCAGGTCCTCCGAGAGAGAGAGAAAGAAAGAAAGAAAGAAAGAGAGAATTAGAGAGAGCATACTTAAATTCACACAGGACACCGGATAGGACAGGAGAAGTACTCCAGATATGACAAGCTGACCCTAGCCCCCCGACACAAACTACTGCAGCATAAATACTGGAGGCTGAGACAGGAGGGGTCAGTAGACACTGTGGCCCCATCCAGTGACACCCCCGGACAGGGCCAAACCGGAAGGATATAACCCCACCCACTTTGCCAAAGCACAGCCCCCACACAACTAGAGGGATATCTTCAACCACCAACTTACCATCCTGAGACAAGGCCGAGTATAGCCCACAAAGATCTCCGCCACGGCACAACCCAAGGGGGGGCGCCAACCCAGACAGGAAGATCACATCAGTGACTCAACCCACTCAAGTGACGCACCCCTCCTAGGGACGGTATGAAAGAGCCCTAGTAAGCCAGTGACTCAGCCCCTGTAATAGGGTTAGAGGCAGAGAATCCCAGTGGAAAGAGGGGAACCGGTCAGGCAGAGACAGCAAGGGCGGTTCGTTGCTCCAGAGCCTTTCCGTTCACCTTCACACTCCTGGGCCAGACTACACTCAATCATATGACCCACTGCAGAGATGAGTCTTCAGTAAAGACTTAAAGGTTGAGACCGAGTTTGCGTCTCTCACATGGGTATAGGCAGACGATTCCATAAAAATGGAGCTCTATAGGAGAAAGCCCTGCCTCCAGCTGTTTGCTGGAGAAATTCTAGGGACAATTAGGTGGCCTGCGTCTACGTGTAGGTATGTACGGGCAGGACCAAATCAGAGAGATAGGTAGGAACAAGCCCATGTAATGCTTTGTAGGTTAGCAGTAAAACCTTGAAATCAACCCTTGCCTTGACAGGAAGCCAGTGTAGGGAGGCTAGCACTGGAGTAATATGATCAATTTTTTTGGTTCTAATCAGGATTCTAGCAGCAGTATTTAGCACTAACTGAAGTTTATTTAGTGCTTTATCCGGGTAGCCGGAAAGTAGAGCATTGCAGTAGTCTAACCTAGAAGTGACAAAAGCATGGATTAATTTTTCTGCATCATTTTTGGACAGAAAGTTTCTGATTTTTGCAATGTTACGTGTAAAGAAATGCTATTTCTTATGCAGGTGACCAGCCTACTGCTAATACATGGCTACAACTCACAGTAAAGCCTGTGGGGTCCCCTACAGGATAGCTCCCACATTACACACTAACTGCCAAACCAGCGCACACACATAATCTCCCTTATAGCCAAACATTGTGTGCCCAAAGAGGATTCTACGATGACGGACAGACAACTGAGCCAATGGCGGAAGACTACAGACTACACCCAGCCTGAACCAATCCAAAGATCCGATCTTCTAGAATCAACCTACTTTCTGTTCCATATATTAGGGTTATGCTGATTGTTAACGGTCTCTTTTTCCTGCTGTTCTATGCGAGCTAACGGAAGAGCCGTAATTACGCTGTACCAGATATCTTCACTCTGAATAAACTGTCGCTTGTCATACAATTTACCACTTTGTCTGAATCGATCCTTGACCGGCTCACCCTTCTACATATCTAATTACTAACAGAACTTGGTAAGCAGAGGATAGTTAACTAACGGTCCAGTCGAAGTGAGCTGATTGGGTGTGAGAGAGGGGGTGAGTTGGTGGAAGGACGATTCACGAAGGACGAGTGAAGACTTTTCGGGGGGGTGGACAAAAGTTCTGCTCAACTCGGGAAACTGATCTAAAGGTGCACCATAAATAAGGTAAGCAAAACCTGTTAAATCAAACTTTGCATATTGTCGTATAGTCTGTCTAAATTTTGATCAGTATTTCCGAGTAAGTATGAATTCTTGTGTAAATTTATAATTTGCTGACGAGTCAAAGACAGTGAAGTGAACATATGTGGTAACAATCCGGCGACGGCCGGAGTGATATAAATCATTGATGAGATATCAGTAAGGGGATAGTTAATTACTATTCATTAAATCTGGCGCCGAGGGGATAAATTGTCATTTTGTCCCGCGACCCGGTCAGCAAGTCTGATAGCTTTCAACTGATGAGAGATCACTTTAAGGCCTGGATAGTTCCGATAGGGGTCAGGAATAGAGATCAGTAAGGGGATAGTTAACTACTATTCATTAAACCTAGCGCCGAGGGGAGAAATTGTAATTTTGTCCCGTGACCCGGTCGAGGCTAGTCTGATAGAGGTTCACTGATAGGGGTCGGACATGTATTTTAATTCAGATAGGGGTCAGTTCGATAGGGGTCAGTAGGGGATAAAATTTAATTCTATCCAGGATAGAGTTAAATTCTATCCAGTAAATCCGCTTAGTTCGGTCTGATAGGGGTCGGCTTTCAGGGGTCAGAGAGATAACGTGTATTTTAATTCTGATAGGGGTCAGTTCGATAGGGGTCAGTAGGGGATAGAATTGGATTCTATCCAGGATAGAGTTGAATTCTATCCAGTAAATCCGCTTAGTCCGGTCTGATAGGGGTCAACTGATAGGGGTCAGAGATATAACCTGTATTTGTATGTTTTGTCTTGCTTTGTCTATTTGTAACTGTTTATATTAAAATGCAATGTGGTTGTAATTGTTTCCATTAAGATTGTTGGTGGTTAGATAGAGAGAGAGAGATAGAATTATAATAAGGGTTATTGGATAAATCCGAAACTTCTATGTTGTATGTACCTATGTGTCACGTTCTGGCCTTTATTTCCTGTTTTTTGTAATTAGTTAGTATGGTCAGGGCGTGAGTTGGGTGGGCAGTCTATGTTTGTTTTTCTATGATTTGAGTATTTCTATGTTTCGGCCTAGTATGGTTCTCAATCAGAGGCAGGTGTCATTAGTTGTCTCTGATTGAGAATCATACTTAGGTAGCCTGGGTTTCACTGTGTGTTTGTGGGTGATTGTTTCCGTGTCTGTGTTTGTTCGCCACACGGTACTGTTTCGGTTTTGTTCACGTTTATTGTTTTATATTCATTGAGTGTTCAGTTCATGGTTTTAAATAAACAACCATGGACACTTCCCACGCCGCATCTTGGTCCGATCCTTGCTACACCTCCTCTTCAGACGAAGAGGAGGAAAACCTTTACACTATGACTTCTGTGTTAAATGTATAATCAGGAACAAAAGGACTGATGTATAATTGAAATAATATCTGAATATAATATTTAAATATTGAGACTAAATAGTCGAATAGATCCCTTGGTTGTGCGCTCCACAAATGCTATACCAACCCATTCGTTTTTTCTCGAACTAAAACATACTAAAGAGAAGCTCAGAGATAAGACAGAGCACGAGCAGCAGTGTCTCTTCGAATACATCGTGGGTATTAATCAACGTCGGGCGAAGTATATGCTAACTATATTCAGATAGAAGGAGAGAATTCCGATTAAAACTACGATTAAATTCCGATTGAATTAAATTAAATTACGATTAAAGCAAATTCACAATGGCGACCCCCAATACTCCAAAGCTGAGGTTTAATGAGTTCCTAGAACAAAAAATAGAATATAGATCAGGGGGAAAGGAACAATGGAAGCACATGAAGAAAGTTTGGGAGGGATTAAAGCTAAAATGGACACAAGAAGGTTATTTAGGAGGGGGACCGCCAAACGGGGTTCAGCTGAAAACAATGGAATGTGGGTTAAGAGAGACGTTGCAGGAAGCTAGAGAGAAAGAGGCAGAAAAGAACAAAAATCACGTATTTAAGAAAGAAGGGACTAAACAGAGAGAAAGGGCAGAAGTGGAACTGAAGATAGGAACTTGGGCCATCGAAGAGGCGCTGAGAGCACAACTGAATTAAAAACCTGAAATGATGGGAGTGGCCACCCCCTTAGAAGGGGAAGATGAGCAGACGGGCCACCACCAGGAGATGTCGCCAAATCCATTTCCCTCTGCCCCGCCAACACATGTGCCCTCAACGACCCGACCCCTTTACCAGGTCCTATCAAATTTGCCTCCACCTTATACTGATAAGGGGAAGAGGGTCGGGCCCGCGTCAACACAGGTCCCTGTGTTCCTTGTAAAAGAAGGAGTACTCCGAGGGGATACGTTGATCAAAGGGGGCCACCTGGAGTGTGAAGAATTAAAGCCTGGCCCACAGGGTTACTCCACACCAGGGGGTGCACAAAGGTGTACACCAGGGCCATCTGACATGCATGCCCCTCGAACTATGCGAGAACAGCTCCACCCCAGTGGCCACACAAGGAATCCATTCATAGATGGAGCAGGGGGCAACGGGAGCAGCTTGAAGTCAGAGGGGAGGGGAACCCCCACCTCCTGCACATCCAGTGTGTACAGAGAACATAGAGGGGAACCAAGGAGCGATATTAGTAAGGAGTATTTCACAAGTGGCCGCCGACAAGAAGAAAATTTAATGACTTTCAGCGAACCGGAAGAACAGGGAGGAGATGATATGGAACCACAAGAGGAGACAGAGGAAGACGTTCCCCTCACGGCTGCAGGTGTATGGGAGGCAAAAAGCCAGCTGAAACTCATGGAAGAAGTCGCAGCAGAAACGGGTGAAATAGTCCTGATACAAGGAATTTTTAAGGGAAAATCAACCCCCGTTGAAACGGCAGTAAGACGGTCGAAGCGCCTCATAGCCAGACAAAGGAGAGAAGAAGAAGAAGAAGCCCAAAGACGACAAGGGGTGTATCAAATGCCACTCAGGATGGACGACACAACGCGCCGAGAGGAATACGTTGCCTGGAAGATGCAAGATTTGACGGCCCTGATGGAACAGCTCCCGAGCTTACATGGGGGTGCCTCAGCCTGGCTGCTTCAGCTTCAGTCCCTAACTTCCGTGGTCCGGCTTGCCTTGGGGGACATGAAGGCCTTATTGGCTAGGTCAACCGACTATACGACCATGAATGCCCTAATAAACACAGCAGGACTGGGAACATTGGGGTCAGCAACAGAACCTGAGAAATACAGAGTATCACTGTGGAATGAGCTCAGAAGGGCATATCCCACCGAGAAAAATTATGCAACCCTTACCTCTTTTGCCATGGAAGACGGGGAGCAGGCAGCTCAATACCTAGATAGGGCCAAGACCACCTGGAGGTCAGTCCACATTGAACCCCATGACCAGAGCGGAACCACTCTCAGCATGTGGAAGGAGATGGTGGTGAATGGGACACCCACAGAAGTGAAAACCAAGCTTAGGGCCACAGTGGGGCTGATGGCCTTGCCCACTGCCCAATTCAACTCCCATGTCCACCATCACATCTCTCAATACAACAAAGACAAGGGCACGGCTGATTCACAAGTTCAGTCGCTGCAACTCCAGTTGCTCAAATTACAATTGAATGAGGCCCAAAAGACCGCAAAGCCTAAAAAGCAAATGGTGGCGGAGGAACCCACTGATATAGCCAAGATTGTGACTCAGACCATGAACCAGATGTTGGTGGCCGCTCCAGCACCACCGACCCCCGCACAGGCACCGGTCGTATACGCCGTCCCTCCAAATCCAGGAGCCAGCTACGGATATGGAGGTTATGCCCAGCCGAGTTTCTCCAACCCCCCAGGACCAGCATGGGGGGGGGGGGCACCACAAACAGGGGGGGGGACCGCCACAAGCAAGACCCATGCATTGCTACAACTGTAACCACGAAGGCCATTACGCCAGAGACTGCTTCGCTCCCCCCTCACAGCAGCGCCTGTCATATTTGGCTAACAGGGGGAGGAGAGGTGGACAACGGGGAAGAGGGGCCCCTAGATACTCTGCCCCCGCTCAGGGATACCAACCAGCCTACACTCATCCAGCGCCTCCTACCGGCCCCACCTTCCAGGGGATGTCCGAGGGATACCCCCCATGGGAATGAGGCTGCCCACCACCACCAGTCGGGTTAGATGGCCAACAATTCTCTGTCCACACGGAACCCACTATTACATGCGTAGTACAAGGGGTCACCCACAGGTTCCTTGTGGACACTGGATGTACATATTCCGCCATCAATTCTCATCAACCCCTCTCTTCAGACAAGATAAAGGTGGTGGGGGTTTCAGGAAATCCTGAAGATCAATACAAAACTACTCCACTATTGTTCCAGTGGGGCCCTTCCAGTTTGAAACACCAATTCCTATACTGTCCAAATTGCCCAATCAACCTACTAGGTCGAGACCTACTCTGTAAGTTAGGATGCGCAATCTACCTAACTGAGTCAGGTGTGGAGGTCGCGCTCGATCCACCGCCAAGGGCCCGAATCCTGATGCTCCCAATTCTGCCCGCACCTGCTCTATCCACCACACAGGAGGTTTACTGGCTCAAATGCCTACCATCTGGACCTGGAACTCCTGCCATCCAATTTCAATTCAACCAATGGAGGAAGCTAATATACACCTTTCATCCCTATAAGACACCACAGGCAGAGTTGCACTGCACTCTCAACGTCACTGACGACGAAGATACGCCGTACACACAAGATTGGGATGAAAACATGATGCATCTTACCCCAAACATACGCTGCCTTACCATCGTGTGCGGCCCTGAGGGGGTGGCAGCCCCAGTCATACTCCCACACCATATTAAACCTTGGTATCAACTGGGACCCGACTCTGCTCCACACGTGACCCTCGCAGTAGGGAATGGACACAAGGCCCGAAGCCTGGGTCCAATGATAAAAAGGGCCTCGAAACTCACTTGGGAAGCGACTAGTACACCAGGCCTGTTGAAGGCAACCACCGAAGAGATGTGGCGTCTGACTATGGTGGACACTGAAGAACAGTGCCAGCCTGAGCGCCTCACTCTCCCCAGGCATCACGGGAAACCATATTCTGATCACCCTTCCTCCCCTGCTGTCTTGGACTCCATAGACAAGGCAATATGGACAACCACACCATTTGACGTGGGAAAGTTACAGGTCCAACCAGTGTGCATTACCCTAACCAATCCGGCACAGGTACCAATATTTCGAACCCAATATCGACTGAAGCAAGAACAGACAGAGGGGATCAGACCCACTATCGAAGGTCTCCTTGGAGCTGGGTGCATATATGGGACTCGGTCACCCTGGAACACCCCCATACTTCCTGTTCTGAAGGCAGGAGGAGAAACATACCGGATGGTGCAGGATTTCCGGGCTGTAAATGAAGTTACCACACCCATTGTTCTCCCTGTTCCAGACCCACACATCATACTGAGCAACCTGTCACCCAAACATCGGTATTTCACCGTAGTGGACTTGGCCAATGCCTTTTTCAGCATCCCATTGGATGAGGCTTCCCAGCCACTTTTTGCCTTTACCTACGAGAATCAGCAATTTACCTATTCCGTACTTCCCCAAGGTTACACTTCTTCCCCTGGAATCTTCAATTATATTCTGAAGACTCACCTGGCGGAACTGAAAATCCCAGAAGGAGTGATACTCATACAATACGTAGACGACCTGTTGCTGGGGGCTCCCACCTCAGACCTCTGTCTAGAAATGACTAAAACCCTGTTAGACTTTCTGGCAGTCAAAGGCTACAAAGTCAAGATGTCAAAAGTCCAATCATGCAGACGAACCGTTCTGTTCCTGGGAAGGGAAATCTCAAGCGAGGGGGCCGGCCTCTCAAAATCACACCGAGACTCAATCCTACATCATCCCAGGCCCATTACTGTTTCAGGAATGCTCTCTTTCCTGGGGTTGATGGGATACAGCCGTACTCACATCCCAGACTATACTGAAAGAACTGAACCTCTGAGAGAAATTGTTCGAGAAGCTGGCCCAAGAAACCTACAGGCCCCACTTACATGGACTCCTGAAGCTTCAACGGCGTTTGGGCTCCTGAAGACTGACCTGTCTGTGGCTGCTGCTCTCACGGCACCAGACTATGGTAAAACATTTCACCTGGATGTTTCTGAAAAGGAAGGCTTTGCATCCGCCGTCCTTTTTCAGAAACATGAGGGGGAGAGAAGAGTACTCATGTACCACTCTTCAAAACTTGACCACATTGAAACCGGCCAGACCGCCTGTTCCAGATACGTTGCGGCGGTAGCCAAGGCGATTGAGAAGACAGCCCATCTGGTAATGTGCCACAAGATGCAAATACACACCCACCACGGGGTGGCAGCATACCTCATCAGCAAAGAATTTACCTTCAGTGCGGACAGAAAAAACAAAATCCAGAACAAATGCACCCAGTCACACATCACTTTTGTGAACACCGACAAGAACATGGCAGATGCACTCACCGCAGAAGATGGCCTAGCACACTCCTGCCAAGAGAGGGCAGCACAAGAGCTCAAACTGAGACCAGACCTGGAAAATGAACCACTGACATCTCCAGACCTATGGCTGTACACAGACGGATGTTGCTACAAGGGAGACACAGGAAACGTAGCTGCCTATGCGGTCGTACAGCAGCTGCATGACAAAACACATGTCACGTTGGAATCAGGAATTATCCCCCAGCCAGCATCGGCACAACTTGCGGAAATTGTGGCTTTGACTCAAGCTCTAGAGAAAGCCGAAGGAAAAACTGTAAACATTTACGGACTCGGCATACGCACACGGAGCTGTGCACATAGATGGACCACAATGGGTTAGGCGCAACTTTACCACCACAGGTAACCTACCCATCAAGCACCGAGCCCAAATGGAACGTTTGATGCATGCCGTGTCCTTACCAAAGACAGTGGCCATAATGAAATGCCGAGGCCACCAAAGACTGACCAGCAGAATCAATCAAGGAAATGATGCCGCAGACCTGGCAGCCAAGGCCGCAGGAGGATACAGCCCCCGACAGATGGTGCTCGGGATAGAACCGGCAAGGACTGAATTGACAAGCCAACACATACTAGAACTACAGGAAGAGGCAGGCCCTTACGAACATTCGGTTTGGACACAGAAGGGAGGCTCTAAGGGACCAGATGGAATATGGAGATGCCATGATGGCCGACTGGTGGCTCCGGCTAATCTCTGTCCAGAACTGATAAGAGAAGCCCATGGACGCCCAGGTTTCATACATATGGTGGCACCCCCACATGAAGGACATGACAGATTTATTCTGTGACGATTGCAACATATGTGGGAGCCACAATCCAAAGAAGCCCTACCAAACCCCGATGGGGGCCTACCCGGTGCCAAACGCATGTTTCCAAGACATCAGTATAGATTATACAGACATGGGAGAAGATAATGTAAAGAACGGGAAGAGATATTTGCTAGTAATGGTAGATAGATTCTCTAGATGGGTAGAAGCAATTCCAACAGCTAAGGAGGATGGGAAAACGGTCATTAAGTGGCTACAGACAGAACTCATACCTAGATATGGGGTCCCTAGACATATCCGAAGCGACAATGGGTCCCACTTCACAAACAAACACCTGAGACAGGTGGAGGAGAGGTTCGGCATTATACACAAGTTTGGTTCCGTGTATAAGCCGCAGGCCCAAGGCCTTGTGGAGCGCTGCAACCAATCTCTTAAGTGTAAAATAGCCAAAGTGTGTGCTGGTACAAAACTGACATGGGTGGAGGCCCTGCCACTGGCGTTGATGGCCATGAGGTCATCACCTGGGGCAGGGACTCATCTCACCACACGAAATAATGACAGGAGAGTAATGCCAGGTCCACCAAGAGAGGGAGGTCATATGCCCCCTCTTGATGTACACCAGATAGGTATGACTGACTGTGTAAGAAAATTGACGGAACTGTCCGCAGCTCTTTCCAAACAGATATACAAAGTCCATGAGGGGGAGCTGACGGGAGATCCGGAGCAACTGAGGGTAAAGGTCGGCGATTGGGTAAGGATCAAGGTCCACAAAAGAAAGTGGGCGGATCCCAGGTGGACTGGACCGTACGAAGTGAAGGAGGTTACTTCACACTCAGTCAGGTCAAAAGGTAAATCGGGCGCACCTTGGCACCACTTGACTCATTGTACACCAGCACCGACTCCTTCCAGAACTCTGACTGAAGTCAGGGTCGATTTGAGCGACCTAAATTTGATTACAACCACAGAACCCTTAGTTGGTGAGGATGTGGAAACAACTCCCCAGCACACCAACTAACAGGTCGTCCAGAGATAGGGGCTATCCCTGGACGAGATTGAGATATCGGGGCCCGTGTTTGTTATTTTCATTGTAGTCACAGGAGTTTCCATGGGGATTCTCCTGTGGGTATTAGAGCATCATACACCTACATTACAAGCAGATATAGGACCCTCTAATGGGTCATCCAACCTGACCACATCCATGGCACATATAGAACTGACCAATCATTTGCACAAGAGGCATTCCACCACCCCTGACACTGATTGTAAGGCCAACGACATACGAGCACGACCGTTTGCGTCCCAAACGCAACTAATATCATTAACATCCCTTGGGGGACTTTAGGGTACTCTAGGCTAAAGGGGAGGGAACAGGTGGGGGCCAATGCACTCTGGTTTGCCAGACATGTCTGGTATATGACATTAGGGAAGGTTGGCGATTGGTCTTGGAGGAATTTGGTGGGGGAGACGGGTAATGGGTGGGAAGACTGGACAACAAACGAGGAGGCAGTGAAATGGCGGAAGCGACTGACTTTAACTAAGACAAATACGGGACTGAAACTTACTGTTAGGCCAGGGGGCCAGCCCTTAGGGTGTTATGATTTCATACTGGCCCCAGGGAATTCCGGGGTCAGTTATTGGTTGTGGCGAATTTGCGTGACTAATAATCCTAAACCGACTTCGGTTACAGTAAGGAATGACATGACCGCACCCGTAAAAGGGTCCCCGTCATCCCCACTGTTTGGCCCGGTGGAGGCAGTATCCAGGCTTAAAAGTCCGGATGATGTAATTTTAACAGCCACAGGGGTCTCAGGTTTTTCCAATAATTGGCTATTGTTGACCGAGGAAGCTGCAAATACCACCAGGCAGAGTTGTGTGGTGTGCATGGGAGCTCGTCCATTGCTCCGCATTGTCCCAGCAGTAGTGACTCGAGCATGTCTAATCCCTCTTATGACTACCGATAACCCCAGGGATAATTGTACTGCCTGGGATGATGTCTATCCGGTTACTAAATTCACCACTAGGAACCCAGTGTTTTCCAACCAGGTTGCAAGGGCAAATTTTACTTGTGTCAATATGACGGGAGGAGGAACCAAAGTGGGATGGATTCCTGCGGATTGGTGTCTGGATACAGTTAATATTAAGGGGAGCTTCAGGCCAATATCCAGAGCAGATGTGTGGTGGTGGTGTGGTAGTACGATCCTGTTTGATAAGTTACCCTCCAACAGTACTGGACGCTGTGCACTTGTTACTCTCTTGTTGCCTGTTTCTATCTACCCTATAGGAGCCGAGGACCTTGTTCTGCGGATCCAGGGAGTGAATCCCGGATATAGGGGACGTTCCAGGAGAGCCACCACCCCATCTAGTGGAGACCCCTCCTACATAGATGCTATCGGAGTCCCTAGGGGAGTGCCTGATGAGTATAAGTTAATAGATCAGGTAGCTGCAGGGTTTGAATCATCCATCTGTTGGTGGTGCACAATTAACAAGAATGTTGAACGTATTAACTATATACATTACAACGTCCAAAGGCTAGGTAACTGGACTCAGCAGGGTTTTGAAGCAGTACATGGTCAACTGGCTGCAACCAGCCTGATGGCTTTCCAAAATCGTATTGCCATTGATATGTTACTCTCTGAGCGGAGTTTGCTCTATGTTTGGTGACCAGTGTTGTACTTTCATCCCTAATAACACAGCCTCGGATGGTAGTTTGACGGTCGCTTTTGGAGGTCTGCGGACGCTTAATGGTAAAATGAAATCTCATTCTGGGATAGATACCTCGATGTGGGACTCCTGGATGAGTGCGTTTGGTAAATATAAAACCCTGGTTTCCTCCATTTTGTTATCCATTTCGGTGTTCGCTGCCATTTTAGTTCTCTGTGGATGCTGTTGCATTCCATGCATCCGTTCCCTTACCACTAGGGTTATCTCTAGAGCTATTGACCCTTCCTCCCCTTCCCAGATGTTTCCTCTGCTGGATAAAGACCTACTTGAATTCGAGGATGAGGAGGAGAGTGCCTATTAGTTTACATTATATCTGCTGTTGCCTTGTGGGGATGTATGTATGTGTTATGCAAGTGAATCATTCCGCCTGACTTGCCTAGTTTAAGTCACATCTCTTTGGAGATGTGAAGAGAGGGAATCACAACTTTTTCCTGCGGGAAAAAGTTGGCTTATGTGGACAAGCATTTTACTTTTATTTTGAGCTGTTGTTCTCCGCTCTGTTAAATGAGGGTTGTAAGTTCCTAGGTGGCTGGTAGCCAACTTAGTACATAGTGGGATTGAATGGAGAACATGATGGTAATACATATATATCTATTTCTGTTTAATACCGTGCCTTATTTCATAGTCCCTTTGGGAGAAGTTTCTCTTTGTGTCTGGATCTAGTTAGGTTGTGTCACGTCTCTGGTGAGACGTGAAGAGAGGGTTTTGTAAAGAAATGCTATTTCTTATGCAGGTGACCAGCCTACTGCTAATACATGGCTACAACTCACAGTAAAGCCTGTGGGGTCCCCTACAGGATAGCTCCCACATTACACACTAACTGCCAAACCAGCGCACACACATAATCTCCCTTCTAGCCGAACATTGTGTGCCCGAAGAGTATTCTACGATGACGGACAGACAACTGAGCCAATGGCGGAAGACTACAGACTACACCCAGCCTGAACCAATCCAAAGATCCGATCTTCTAGAATCAACCTACTTTCTGTTCCATATATTAGGGTTATGCTGATTGTTAACGGTCTCTTTTTCCTGCTGTTCTATGCGAGCTAACGGAAGAGCCGTAATTACGCTGTACCAGATATCTTCACTCTGAATAAACTGTCGCTTGTCATACAATTTACCACATTGTCTGAATCGATCCTTGACCGGCTCACCCTTCTACATATATAATTACTAACATACGTAGATGGAAAAAAGCTGTCCTTGAAACAGTCTTGATATGTTCTTCAAAAGAGAGATCAGGGTCCAGAGTAACGCAGAGGTCCTTCACAGTTTTATTTGAGACGACTGTACAACCATTAAGATTAATTGTCAGATCCAACTGAAGATCTCTTTGTTTCTTGGGACCTAGAACAAGCATCTATGTTTTGTCCGAGTTTAAAAGTAGAAAGTTTTCAGCCATCCACTTCCTTATGTCTGAAACACATGCTTCTAGCGAGGGCAATTTTGGGGCTGCACCATGTTTCATTGAAATGTACAGCTGTGTGTCATCCGCATTGCAGTGAAAGTTAACCTCTTGCTTCTACTCGGGACGCTTGCGTCCCAACTAGAGCTCTGGAAATGCAAATGCGCTACGCTAAATGCTAATAGTATTAGTTAAAACTCAAACGTTCATTAAAATACACATGCAGGGTATTGAATTAAAGCTACACTCGTTGTGAATCCAGGCAACAAGTCAGATTTTTAAAATGCTTTTCGGCGAAAGCATGAGAAGCTATTATCTGATAGCATGTAACACCACAAAAGACCCGCAGGGGACGTAAACAAAATAATTAGCATATTCGGCGCTACACAAAAACCGCACAATAAAATAGAAAGCATTCATTACCTTTGACCATCTTCTTTGTCGGCACTCCTAGATGTCCCATAAACACTATTGGGTCTTTTTTTCGATTAAATCGGTCCATATATAGCCTAGATATCGTTATATGTAGACTGTGTGATAAACGAAAAAAACAGCATTTCATAACGTAACGTCATTTTTTAAAATTCAAAAAGTCGACGATAAACTTTCACAAAACACTTCGAAATACTTTTGTAATGCAACTTTAGGTATTAGTAAACGTTAATAAGCGATAAAATTCATCAGGAGGCGATGTAAAAATCATTAGCTGTCCGTCTGGAAAAATGTCCGGCTAGAAACTCAACCAAAATATCCGGTCCTAGACCTGAAGAAATGTGCTGCCTTGCATGTGTTTGACCAAGAAACAACTCGTAGGCAAATGACAAGACTCTAGACACCGTGTGGAAGCTGTAGGTACTGCAACCTCAGCCTTATTAATTGTGGTTCACCTTTATCAATGGGTTCAAGTAGCGCAGCAATATATTTTTCCATTTTCAGTGATCAGTTTTTCCTGCGCTTTCCGATGAAACGCACGTTATGTTATAGCCACAGCCGTGATTTAACCAGTTTTATAAACGTCTTAGTGTTTTCTATCCACACATACTAATCATATGCAAATACTATATTCCTGGCATGAGTAGCAGGGCACTGAAATGTTGCACGATTTTTAACAGAATGTTCAAAAAAGTAGAGGGTAGAAGCAAGAGGATAACATTATGTTTTCGAATGACATCTCTAAGAGGTAAAAATATATAGTGAAAACAATAGTCATCCTAAAATGGAACCTTGAGGAACACCGAAATTTACAGTTGATTTGTCAGAGGACAAACCATTCACAGAGACAAACTGACATCTTTCCGATAGATAAGATCTAAACCAGGCCAGAACTTGTCCGTGTAGACCAATTTGGGTTTCCAATCTCTCCAAAAGAATGTGGTGATCGATGGTATCAAAAGCAGCACTAAGGTCTAGGAGCACGAGGACAGATGCAGAGCCTCGGTCTGATGCCATTAAAAGGTCACCTTACCACCTTACCACCGTCACAAGTGCAGTCTCAGTGCTATGATGGGGTCTAAAACCAGACTGAAGCATTTTGTATACATTGTTTGTCTTCAGGAAGGTAGTGAGTTGCTGTGCAACAGCCTTTTCTAAAAAAATTGAGAGGAATGGAAGATTCGATATAGGCCGATAGTTTTTTATATTTTCTGGGTCAAGGTTTGGCTTTTTCAAGAGAGGCTTTATTACTGCCAATTTTAGTGAGTTTGGTACACACCCGGTGTGCTGCCATCCTGTTAGAAGGTAACAGATTATTTTATTACAATGGTTAAATTGGATTTTCATTGTGTTCAATGGTGTTATTTGCCCCCTAGTGGCGCTTTCTGGTACTTAGAAAGACAACGCAAACGGGAAGTTCAGAATTTGTTTTGCACGCATAGAAGCAGCTACAAACAACGCTACGGTGCAGGTCTTTCAATGTAGTTATTTCTTGTCACGCTTCAGCCTTGGAAAAATATTTGTTTGTAAGTTCGATTCAAGCATTTAGCTAATGATGATAATCTTGTTATTGATAGAGTTTCTTACATATCAATGTTGGTTGCATTTACTCAGTCAAAGTTGCAATGCCTTTAATGTATGTCGTTAGCTGTATTTACAAATTTGCTCATCTTTGTCATGCAAACGAATTGTAAAATATACAATACTGTAGTTTTGTTACTGTTTCTAGTGTAATATGCTTTGTTATTCTACATAGATGGTTATACATTATTAGAGTAATGAAAGGAGCAATTACCATATGGTTAACAATTAGCTATATGGTTTGGCATCATGCCAGATGCATGGTACCTTAGCGCATGCTTTGTATTTATGCAACTTCAAATGTTTAATGTACAGCTACAGTATGTCGGTGTGAATTGAACACTAAAGTATATTCTTTTCTGTATTTTGCAGTTTCACAACATAAACGTTTTCAATATATTCATTCAAGAAAAGTCACGCCTTGGGAGTTTTATTGAAGACTTAGTTGTTAGCTATCTGTCTAGTTTTGCATGGGAACGCAACTCAAGGGCAGAAAACCCGGTGTATAGAGAGACGTTTATTATGTTCAACATAGGAGGGCCAAACACAGGAAGCAGCTCTTTCAGTAGTTTAGTTGGAATAGGGTCCAGTATGCAGCTTGAAGGTTTAGAGGCCATGATTATTTTCATCATTGTGTCAAGAGATATAGTAATAAAACTCTTGAGTGTATCTCTTGATCCTAGGTCCTGGCAGAGTTGTGCAGACTCAGGACAACTGAGCTTTGAAGGAATACGCAGATTTAAAGAGGAGTCCGTAATTTGCTTTCTAATAATCATGATCTTTTCCTCAAAGAAGTTCATGAATTTATTACTGCTGAAGTGAAAGCCATCCTCTCTTGGGGAATGCTGCTTTTTCGTTAGCTTTGCGACAGTATCAAAAAGAAATTTCGGATTGTTCTTATTTTCCTCAATGAAGTTGGAAAAATAGGATGATCGAGCAGCAGTAAGGGCTCTTCGATACTGCACGGTACTGTCTTTCCAGGCTAGTCGGAAGACTTCAGTTTGGTGTGGCGCCATTTCCGTTCCAATTTTCTGGAAGCTTGCTTCAGAGCTCGGATATTTTTGTGTACCAGGGAGCTAGTTTCTTATGAGAAATATTTTTAGTTTTTAGGGGTGCAACTGCATCTAGGGTATTGCGCAAGGTTAAATTGAGGTCCTCAGTTAGGTGGTTAACTGATTTTTGTCCTCTGGCGTCCTTGGGTAGACAGGGGGAGTCTGGAAGGACATCAAGGAATCTTTGTGTTGTCTGTGAATTTATAGCACGACTTTTGATGTTCCTTGGTTGTGGTCTGAGCAGATTTTTTGTTGCAATTGCAAACGTAATAAAATGGTGGTCCGATAGTCCAGGATTAGGAGGAAAAACATTAAGATCCACAACATTTATTCCATGGGACAAAACTAGGTCCAGAGTATGACTGTGACAGTGAGTGGGTCCAGAGACATGTTGGACAAAACCCACTGAGTCGATGATGGCTCCGAAAGCAATCATATCAACATAACCTGAAAGGCCACTCAGCAAGGAAGAAGCCACTGCTCCAAAACCGCCATAAAAAAAAGACAGACTACAGTTTGCAACTGCACATGGGGACAAAGATCGTACTTTTTGGAAAAATGTCCTCTGGTCTAATGAAACAAAACTAGAACTGTTTGGTCATAATGACCATCGTTATGTTTGGAGGAATAAGGGATGCTTGCAAGCTGAAGAACACCATCCCAACCGTGTAGCATGGGGGTTTGACCCAAGTTAAACCATTTTAAGGCAATGCTACCAAATACTAATTGAGTGTATGCATTGCTGCCTTTGGGCCAATTAGTGACATTTTGTAAATGACTGATCTCTATGGCAAGACACATCATTCATCCAAGTTCCGTCAAAATCAGGCCAATGGTGTCTGAAATATTGCGTGTGACTAACGTATGTACAGTTGACTATTATAGCAACCCCCTTTGACAGGGTTTGCAACATGTGTGCCAAGTTTTGTTACAATACGAATATCCTTGACTGATTTATATGCATTTGTGCCAAACCACGCCCATGTGAATGTTTATTGGTCAATGGGTTGTTTTAAGTACACCTCTGAAAAATAGTGTGTTGAGAGACCTTTGTCCATTGTTGCCACATACCAACTTTCATGCAGATCAGTCATTCGGCGCCAGAGGAGTAGCATTTTAAGTATTTTTCCCAACATTCAAAATGGAGGAAAATTCATCACTGCAGACCTTGTAGGTATAGGTGCCTAAGGCCAAATTGTTCCTTGTGAAGAGAGGGAACTATGTACCGAATTTCATGATTTCAGGTCAAACGGGACAAGGGACGTGACCTTTCAAAATGTGCATTTTCAATTGCTTGTTACAGCGCCACCATCTAGCGAATCCTTTTTGTAAAGGAAGGAATCTTGCAGAGCGTCATATGAGATATAAGACATACTGAATGTTGCAAAGATCATGCTACACATGGTTAATATTCACCCATAGTATACAGTATACATAGTACATAGTATACAGTATAAGTAGTACATAGTATACAGTATACATAGTACATAGTATACAGTATACATAGTACATAGTATACAGTATACGTAGTACATAGTATACAGTATACATAGTACATAGTATACAGTATACATAGTACATAGTATACAGTATACATAGTACATAGTATACAGTATACATATACAGTATACATAGTACATAGTATACAGTATACGTAGTACATTGTATACATATACATATACAGTATACATAGTACATAGTATACAGTATACATAGTACATAGTATACAGTATACATAGTACATAGTATACAGTATACGTAGTATACAGTATACGTAGTACATAGTATACAGTATACGTAGTACATAGTATACAGTATACGTAGTACATAGTATACAGTATACGTAGTACACAGTATACAGTATACGTAGTACATAGTATACAGTATACGTAGTACACAGTATACAGTATACGTAGTACATAGTATACAGTATACGTAGTACATAGTATACAGTATACGTAGTATACAGTATACGTAGTACATAGTATACAGTATACGTAGTACATAGTATACAGTATACGTAGTACACAGTATACAGTATACGTAGTACATAGTATACAGTATACGTAGTACACAGTATACAGTATACGTAGTACATAGTATACAGTCTTGGTAGTCCCTATCACCCGGCGATGCGTCTCCACGGCGGCTGGGTTCCTACTGCTTACTGTTGCCAGTTAGATAAGTAGAATATTCCCATAGGTCAAGATAACAGCTTATCTTGCGAGGGAATCCTGCCGTGTGAGAAATATAAGACGTTATAAAGATCACGCCACACATGGTTTATATTCACACTGAGTACAAAAATACTTATTTTCCACCATAATTTTCAAATAAATTCATTAAAAATCCTACAATGTGATATTCTGGATTTTTCCCCCTCATTTTGTCTGTAATAGTTGAAGTGTACCTATGATGAAATGTACAGGCCTCTCTCATCTTTTTAAGTGGGAGAACTTGCACAATTGGTGGCTGACTAAATACTTTTTTGCCCCACTGTATACAGGGGGTACCGGTACAGAGTCAATGTGGAGGCTATATACAGGGGGTACCGGTACAGAGTCAATGTGGAAGCAATATACAGGGGGAACCGGTACAGAGTCAATGTGGAGGCTAAATACAGGGGGAACCGGTACAGGAGTCAATGTGGAGGCTATATACAGGGGGAACCGGCACAGAGTCAATGTGGAGGCAAAATACAGGGGGTACCGGTACAGAGTCAATACGGAGGTTATATACAGGGGGTACCGGTACAGAGTCAATGTGAAGGGGTACATTTTAGTTGAGGTAATATGTACATGTAGGTAGAGGTAAAGTGACTATGAAAGGATAATAAACAGAGAATAGCAGTGTGTTCAGGTGGATGTTGACTGCTCCATTATTACAATTCTTATTGATAAAGTTTGACAACACACAAATCTTGTCCTTTCCTCCTGTTTTGTAGATGGGTCTTCAGGTTTCTGGAGTGCTTTCTTATCCAGCTCACCCAGTGTTTCCTGTAAAGGCATGATTACAATAGAGACAGTAAAGGCTGTGGCAGACGGAAATCCTTACGACATAAACAACTACTTGGATAACAAGTACAAACCAAGGAGGACTGACGTCATTATGGAGGATGTGGACATCCTGAAAGGCCACACAATATCATATGACCTCCTTGGAAACAACTGCAAGCATTTTGTTACTTTCCTCCGTTACGGCCAATCAGAGTCCATACAGGTAGCCATGACAGTATAATGAGAGAATATTCTAATTAATGCTTTGCTCGATGAGATGCACTCCATTTTAATTATTATTTTTCTTTGTATTTTTCCTTATAGGCAGTTGATTTCATGCTAGTATTTTAGCCATGCTTGGAGTGGCAAGTTTGACTCTTGCACCAAAAACAGATAATAAATAGGTAACTTGGGTCTCATGAGTGCATGAATGCTTGTGATGGAAAATGTTGTTTAAAGCCTAATGAATAAAGGATGATCTCAAAGACCAATGTGGTTGTGTGGTCATTTTTCATTCTAATCAAACAGAATATGAAAATATATACTAGACTTTATAGTATCCAAACATGACCTTGATTAACCTTGTACTGCAGTGGGCTAAATCAGCGTCACACAGAGTGTTTCTGGGTAGTCCTAAACAAATCTACATAGAAACAAGTACACACTTCACACGCATGGTTATTGGCTTAACAAAAGAAGACACCTCTACCATATCAGATACATTGATATATATATTCCATTTTAAGTTTGCATCCCAATATTAGACTTTATATACATCACAGAAGACTGAAATATAACAAAACCATTTGACATCGAAACAACAAATTTTCATAAGTTTTTACATCATGAAAAATATTACTTTAGCTGGTCTGTAGTATACAGTCTTGTAATGGTAGGATGACTTTAGCTGGTCTATAGTATACAGTCTTGTAATGGTAGGATGACTTTAGCTGGTCTATAGTATACAGTCTTGTAATGGTAGGATGACTTTAGCTGGTCTATAGTATACAGTCTGTAATGGTAGGAGGACTTTAGCTGGTCTATAGTATACAGTCTTGTAATGATAGGATGACTTTAGCTGGTCTATAGTATACAGTCTGTAATGGTAGGATGACTTTAGCTGGTCTTTAGTATACAGTCTTGTAATGGTAGGATGACTTTAGCTGGTCTATAGTATACAGTCTTGTAATGGTAGGATGACTTTTGCTGGTCCATAGTATACAGTCTGTAATGGTAGGATGACTTCAGGTGGTCTACAGTATACAGTCTGTAATGGTAGGAGGACTTCAGCTGGTCTACAGTATACAGTCTGTAATGGTAGGAGGACTTCAGCTGGTCTACAGTATACAGTCTGTAATGGTAGGAGGACTTCAGCTGGTCTACAGTATACAGTCTGTAATGGTAGGAGGACTTCAGCTGGTCTACAGTATACAGTCTGTAATGGTAGGAGGACTTCAGCTGGTCTATAGTATACAGTCTTGTAATGGTAGGATGACTTTAGCTGGTCTATAGTATACAAACTTGTAATGGTAGGATGACTTTAGCTGGTCTATGGTATACAGTCTTGTAATGGTAGGATGACTTTAGCTGGTCTACAGTGTACAGTCTTGTAATGGAAGGATGACTTTAGCTGGTCTATAGTATACAGTCTTGTAATGGTAGGATGACTTTAGCTGGTCTATAGTATACAGTCTTGTAATGGTAGGATGACTTTAGCTGGTCTATAGTATACAGTCTTGTAATGGTAGGATGACTTTAGCTAGTCTATAGTATACACTCGTGTAATGGTAGGATGACTTTAGCTAGTCTACAGTATACAGTCTTGTAATGGTAGGATTACTTTAGCTGGTCTATAGTATACAGTCTTGTAGTGGTAGGAGGACTTTAGCTGGTCTATAGTATAAAGTCTTGTAATGGTAGGATGACTTTAGCTAGTCTACAGTATACAGTCTTGTAATGGTAGGATTACTTTAGCTGGTCTATATTATACACTCTTGTAATGGTAGGATGACTTTAGCTTGTCTATAGTATACAGTCTGTAATGGTAGGAGGACTTTAGCTGGTCTATAGTATACAGTCTTGTAATGATAGGATGACTTTAGCTGGTCTATAGTATACAGTCTTGTAATGGTAGGAGGACTTTAGCTGGTCTATATTATACAGTCTTGTAATGGTAGGATGACTTTAGCTGGTCTATAGTGGACAGTCTGTAATGGTAGGATGACTTTAGCTGGTCTTTAGTATACAGTCTTGTAATGGTAGGATGACTTTAGCTGGTCTATAGTATACAGTCTTGTAATGGTAGGATGACTTTTGCTGGTCCATAGTATACAGTCTGTAATGGTAGGATGACTTCAGTTGGTCTACAGTATACAGTCTGTAATGGTAGGAGGACTTCAGCTGGTCTACAGTATACAGTCTGTAATGGTAGGAGGACTTCAGCTGGTCTACAGTATACAGTCTGTAATGGTAGGAGGACTTCAGCTGGTCTACAGTATACAGTCTGTAATGGTAGGAGGACTTCAGCTGGTCTACAGTATACAGTCTGTAATGGTAGGAGGACTTCAGCTGGTCTATAGTATACAGTCTGTAATGGTAGTATGACTTTAGCTGGTCTATAGTATACAGTCTTGTAATGGTAGGAGGACTTCAGCTGGTCTACAGTATACAGTCTGTAATGGTAGGAGGACTTCAGCTGGTCTATTTGATAATATCTAAACAAAGCGTTCTGCTGTGATCTACCCTGAAGGAGCAGAGTCAAGACTTGCCTTATTTATTCTTTAATAAATGGTTAAACATATTTGTACGAGGTGTTTCCTTTCTGAAGTAGTGATTCTGTAGAAAACATTTCATTGAGAAACAAACATTCTAAACCAGAGGTAGAGCTAGTTGCAAGAACGCTCGGGTCTCAAAGAGTTAAGTTGAATAACAGGATGTTAGTTTTGGACCTTGTCATATAAGGGCGATGCTTTTTCTTCACGAGACACAACCCACAGTGAGACATTCACATGCAAACCAGGAGTCCGACCACAGTAAGTACTGTTGCTGATCTTTGACTAATACTAATTTATAATAATCAACAGTACCATAAAAGGAGTTTGTGTGTGTGTGAACATGTTTAACTATACTTGTGGGGACCAGATGTAGGGTTAAGGGTTAGAGAATATAGGTTAGTAAAACAGGACTGTGTGTGGTGGTGGGGGGGGGTGTTACATCATTACATGTCTTCTTACCTACCTTATTCTTAGATGGAGATTGGTGACATGATTGAGATAACCAGAGTTCAATACAAACACTGGGCTCTGTACATTGGAAATGGAAAGGTCATCCAGTTGGTAACTCCAGGTATGATGTTTTTCTGGAAATGTTTTTGTTGTAGCCGATATTCCAATTCCAGAATTGGGGCAGGGTGTAAATATCGTCTGAAGTCAAATGTTAACAGCAGAGTACTGGCCCAATGCTCTAACCACTAGACTACCTGCTGCCCCTAACAGCAGAGTACTGGCCCAATGCTCTAACCACTAGACTACCTGCTGCCCCTAACAGCAGAGTACTGGCCCAATGCTCTAACCACTAGGCTACCTGATGCCCCTAACAGCAGAGTACTGGCCCAATGCTCTAACCACTAGACTACCTGCTGCCCCTAACAGCAGAGTACTGGCCCAATGCTCTAACCACTAGACTACCTGCTGCCCCTAACAGCAGAGTACTGGCCCAATGCTCTAACCACTAGGCTACCTGCTGCCCCTAACAGCAGAGTACTGGCCCAATGCTCTAACCACTAGACTACCTGCCCTGCCCCTAACAGCAGAGTACTGGCCCAATGCTCTAACCACTAGGCTACCTGCTGCCCCTAACAGTAGAGTAATGGCCCAATGCTCTAACCACTAGGCTACCTGCTGCCCCTAACAGCAGAGTACTGGCCCAATGCTCTAACCACTAGACTACCTGCTGCCACTAACAGCAGAGTACTGGCCCAATGCTCTAACCACTAGACTACCTGCTGCCCCTAACAGCAGAGTACTGGCCCAATGCTCTAACCACTAGACTACCTGCTGCCCCTAACAGTAGAGTACTGGCCCAATGCTCTAACCACTAGACTACCTGCTGCCACTAACAGCAGAGTACTGGCCCAATGCTCTACCCACTAGACTACCTGCTGCCCCTAACAGCACAGTAAAACTGATATCTGAACATGGTCGATAGTCAGTTTCTTTATTTCTCATCATCGAAACAACACCTTTTTATTTCCTCCTGTTTTGTAGATGGACCTTCAAAAGTAGCTTTCTGCAGTTTTAGCTCATCCAGCTCACCCAGTGTTGCCTGTAAAGGCACGATTACAATAGAGACATTACAGGATGTGACAGCAGGGAATACTTACCAAATCAACAACTACTTGGATAACAAGTACAAACCAAGGAGGACTGACGTCATTATGGGGGAAGTGGACAAAATGAGAGGCAGCACAATAAAATATGACCTCCTTGGACGCAACTGCGAGCATTTTGTTACTTTCCTCCGTTATGGCAAATCAAAGTCCAAACAGGTAGCCATGACAGTATAATGAGAGAATATTCTAATTAATGCTTTGCTTGAGGAGATGCACTCCATATTAATTATTATTTTTCTTTGTATTTTTCCTATTAGGCCGATGACTTCCTGAAGGATGTGTTAGCTGGTACTGCAGGCGTGCTTGGTGCACTGACTGCTGTTACGGCTTTTACAGCTGCTGCAGCAAGCACACTTAGTAAATAATTTCTTGGGTCATTCATGAGTCCATGGAGAATGTCAGTAATACAAAATGTTGTGTATTGCCTAATGAATAAAGGACCATCTCAAAGACCAATGTGGTTGTGTGGTCATTTTTCATTCAAATCAAACAGAATATTAAATTAATATACCACCCTTTATATGATTAAAAAATGGTTATGGGCTTAACAAAAGAAGACACCTGTACAATGTCAGATACAGTTGAAATGTATTCCATGTTGAGGTTGCCTCCCAATATTAGGCTTTCTATATACATCACAGAAAACTGAAATATAACAAACCGGTTGACATGGAAACAATGGATTTTCTGCGGTTTCAAAAAATATGTTTATTATTTATTACATCATGAAAAACATGAACATTCCACCCATGAGGCCACTAGAGGGCGATTGACTACAGGAACAGGATCTATGGAGAATCCTCCCATACAGTTCATGTTATATTTTCTATTACAATTTATTAGCCCCGTTTTTACATTTAGGGACAGATTGCGGGAACCAGATTAAACCTACTCCTGGATTTCAAAGCATTGTTAATGGATAATCTCTATTGAAAGTGATTGTTAATCCAGGACTAGACTTAATCTGGGTCTGTGAAACCTGCACTTTAATGTTCTGAGCTTGTTCCTTGAATGCATACAGTAAGATACAGTTGAAGTCTGAAGTTTACATACACTTGGGTTGGAGTCAATAAAACACATTTTTCAACCACCCCACATGTTTCTTGTTAACAAACTATAGTTTTGGCAAGTCGGTGAGGACAAATACTTTGTGCATGACACAAGTAGTTTTTCCAACAATTGTTTACAGACAGATTATTTCACTTATCATTCTCTGTATCACAATTCCAGTGGGTCAGAAGTTTTCATACACTAAGTTGACTGTGCCTTTAAACCGCTTGGAAAATTCCATAAAATTATGTCATGGCTTTAGAAGCTTCTGATAGGCTAATTTACATAATTTTAGTTAATTGGAGGTGTACCTGTGGATGTTTTTCAAGGCCTACCTTCAAACCCAGTGCCTCTTTGTGTGACATCATGGGAAAAATCAAAAGAAATCCGCCAAGACCTCAGAATTGTAGACCTCCACGAGTCTGGTTCATCCTCGGGAGCAATTTTAAAATGCCTGAAGGTACCACGTTCATCTGTACAAACAATAGTATGTAAGTATAAACACCATGGGACCACGCAGCCGTCATACTGCTAAGGAAGGAGACACGTTCTGTCTCCTAGAGATGAAAGTACAAGTGCAAATCAATCCCAGAGCAACAGCAAAGGGCCCTATGAAGATGCTGGAGGAAACAGGTTCAAAAGTATCTATATCCACAGTAAAACGAGTCCTATATCAACATTACCTGAAAGGCTGCTCAGTAAGGAAGATGTCACGTTCTGACCTTAATTTCCTTTGTTTTGTATTTATTTAGTATGGTCAGGGCGTGAGTTGGGTGGGTTGTGTAAGGAATTGCTATTTCGTATGCAGGTGACTAACTTACTGCTAATTACATGGCTACAACTCACAGTAAAGCCTGTGGAGTCCCCTACAGGATAGCTCCCACATTACACACAATCTCCTTTTAATTTTAACCGAACACTGTGTGCCCGAAGAAGATCCTACGATGATGGACAGACAACTGAGCCAATGGCGGAAGACTACAGACTACAACCAGCTGAACCAATCCGGAGATCCGATCTTCCTAGGGTCAACCTACTTTCTGTGACGTATATAAGGGCTGTGCTGACTGTTTACGCTCTCTGCCTGCTGTTCCAACACGAACTAACGGAAGAGCCGTAATTACGTTGTAATACATATTTTCACTCTGAATAAACTGTTTACTTGTCATAAAATTTACCACTTAGTCTGAATCGATCCTTGACCGGCTCACCCATCTACATATCCAATTGCTAACAGAAATGGTACGCAGAGGATGGTTAACTAACGGTCCAGTCGAAGCGGGCAGATTGGATGTGAGAGAGGGTTGAGCGCGTGGAGAGGGAGATTCGAGAAGGACGGGTGATTTGATTCTCGGGGGGTGGACAACAATTCTACTCAACTCGGGAAACTGATCTAAAGGTGCACCATAAATAAGGTAAGCAAAACCTGTTAAATCAAACTTTGCATATTGTCGTATAGTCTGCCTAAATTTTGATCAGTATTTCCGAGTAAGTATGAATTCTTGTGTAAATTTATAATTTGCTGACGAGTCGAAAAGAACAGTGTAAGTGAAGATATGTAGAAACAAGCCAGCGACGGCTGGTGTGATATGAATCAATGATGAGATATCAGTCACAGTCTGATAGCTTTCAATGATGAAAGATCAATTAAAGGCCTAAAAAGTTCCAATAGGGATCGGACATATATACATTCAGTTCCGATAGGGGTTGGACATGCGCATCAATGCTGATAGGGGTTAGTGCGATAGGGATCGGGAATAGAGAGATTCGCCGATAGGGTTCGGCTTTCAGGGGTCAGAGAGATCGTGTATTAACGTGTATTAATTCTGATAGGGGTTAAATTCGATAGGGATCAGTAGGGGATAGAATTGGATTCTAGAGTTGAATTCTATCCAGTAAATCCGCTTAGCTCGGTCTGATAGGGATTGAATTAATAGAGGTCAGAGATATAACCTGTAATTGTATGTTTTGTCTTGTATTATCTATTTGTAACTGTTTATATTAAAATGCAAGGTGGTTGTAATTGTTTCCATTAAGATTGTTGGTGGTTAGATAGAGAGAGAGAGAGATACAATTATAATAAGGGATATTGGATAAATCCGGAACCTCTATATTGTATGTACCTATGACTTCTGTGTTAAATGTATAATTAGAAACGAAATGACTGATGTATAATTGAAATAATATCTGAATATAATATTTGAATGTTGAGATTAATTAGTCGAATAGATCCCTTGGTTGTGCGCTCCACAAACGCTATACGGACCCATGCGTTTTTCTATATCTAAAACAGACAAAGGAGAAGCTCAGAGATAAGACAGAGCACGTGCAGCAGTCTCTTTTCGAGTACATAGTGGTTATTAGTCAACGATTGAGCGAAGTATATACTAACTATATTCAGATAAAAGGAGAGAATCCCGAATAAAACTACGATTAAATTCCGATTGAATTAAATAAAATTACGATTAAAGCAAATTCACAATGGCGAACCCCAATACTCCAAAGCTGAGGTTTAATGAGTTCCTAGAACAAAAAATAGAATGTAGATCAGGGGGTAAGGAACAATGGAAGCACATGAAGAAAGTTTGGGAGGGATTAAAGCTAAAATGGACACAGGAAGGTTATTTAGGAGGGGAACCGCCATCCGCAGTTCAGCTAAAAACAATGGAATGTGGGTTAAGAGAGAAAGAGGCAGAAAATAACAAAATTCACGTATTTAAGAAAGAAGGGTCAGATACGAAGGGAGCGAGATTAATGAGAATCCTAATTGAGGGAAAACTTTGGGCGTTTAAATTAGTGCTATTTTCTGTTGCTTAGATGCCGGAGTAACAAATGCAGATAACTGAAAATTGGGTCTATTTGCGGAGAATCTCCATAAGCATTGGTGGTTCAGTGGTAGAATTCTCGCCTGCCACGTGGGAGGCCGGGGTTCGGTTCCCAGTTGAGATGTAAAGAGCAGTTATATATGTCTGAGTTTTTGGTTTTAATTAAACTAATTGTTTTGCAGAGAAAGTTATAGTCACTAGTATTGGTATAAGATATAAACTGAACGTTTTAAATAGTTTGTTTGGTTCAAATTGAAAGACTAATTCATTCAACTTAATATAAGAACGGAGATTTTGATGCAAGGCGATGTCTGTTCACTAAATGATTTGTTGGGAATAATACATTGGGAAAAGAGTCGTAATTAAAATGCTAATTCAAAGACGAGACAGTAACTTAAATCAAATTAATTCTGAATAATAACGAGGGAACAATTACGATAGATTTGTGTCCATCGAAATGTTTTTATAAGATTAGCGAATTGAGAGATGTTGATTGATGTTGTAAACTCTAATTCAGGATTCAACAGATGTGATAAATTAGGTTTGGTTTATCGAACCCGAAATACTGTTGTTGCAGAAGGCCAACCATTATTTACAATGAGTTGAAAATCGTTGCGAAATGAGTCAAGATTGAGCGCTTGTTGATGACATCACTCGCGAGGTTTCCGTCGCCACGGAAATGATGTCTTGACTGGGGGGGACAGAGAAAATGGTTAGTGTCCTTTAAAAGGAGTATGTAAATCGTCAGGAAAGATGCTAAAAACTAGCAGCTGATTCGCTGGGTGGGTATCATTGATTTGTGGCGTTTATTTGGACTGTAATTGGGCCGTGAGAGAGAGGGATTGGATGTCTGAGTCATAAAACATCGTGATGGTGGATTCTGATGGTTGTTGATTCTTGGTTTGATCGTTTGAATAGCACCAGTGAATTTGAGCACTGTTTCCATTATGTGGAACGGTGTCAGGGTATTAATGGTGAAAAGCAACCTCTATGGTAAAACATTGTACATGTTTCGGTAAACTAGCGAGGTTGAATTTGGTTATTTGTACATTTCCCTTGATACGTAGACATACGTAACAGGGGCAAGTTGTTTTTCCTTGAGGAACACGCAGATGGTGTTTTGTTTTATTGAGATGTAAATGTGAGTTGAAGGAGCCAAGGGGAAAATACGTTATTTTTTATTAAATATCAGGGATTATAATCTTGGGGAGAATGAGGCCATAAATGACCAAATTGGAAAGGCCTGGAAGTTTTGATGAATCATTAAGGTTTGCAAATATATACACATAAAACATTTGTTAGGACTATTTGTTTTGGTGCAAAGGTATTTTAAAGAGACGCTCAAATATGGAACTTTATGAGTTTTTATTTTATGAGTTTTAAATTACACAAGTGAATTTGGATTTTAAGGATAAAGGGTTCTTTAATATGTCTAGTGTAGTATAGAACTTGACTATAAAAGGGTGGGTTGACTCATGGACCTTATCATGACTGTCTTCTAAGGTCTGATCAGCCTTGGGGGAGAGTCATTGGTATAATGAATGTGGGCATATTGAGTACTAGTTTTAAGGTAAATTCATTATAAAGGAGTTTAGGTTATGAGGTTAGGATAGGATATATATTAAGCCAATAGGGCAGGGAATTACATAGAAAAATAAGTTTCAGTTCTTAGGGGTGATAAATCACTGTAGACAAGGAATTCTGCATTCTGCAACATATATTAAATTCATGTTATTGTCAGATAGAATACTGAGAGTCCTTGAAGGAAGGATTTTGATATGATAAGCATTTGTTTTGAATTTTTTTTTTTTTTACCATTAGGGGTTTTAAAGATTTTTTTTTAAAAAAAAAATAGTATTAAATTTAACAGGTATATAGGACATCTGTGATGATTTAGGATTATTGTTAGGTTGATAAAGGAAATGTAAGGACTTTAGAGATTGACACTCATAAGACATGATTTTGGATAAAGTGAAACAGTTAGAAGCTTAGTGGTATTTGAGAAATATGAGAGAAAAGGTTTAAATTGGTAAATATATATTTAAGAAAATATATAAGTAGCGCAGATAGTTCTTAAGTAGATAAGAAACTTGACAGGGAATTGGTACTGGATTGACGCCCAAGGGAGAATTGGACATGTGGAAAACTAAAAGGGGCTCCTTCATGATGTCAGACATAAAGATAATATACTAATCTTACCTAAGTCATTATTTAGAGTAGGTAAGGTTGATACCTGGGCAGAGTCAGGTATCAAAAGGGGGATGGGTAAATTGTGGTCTAGGATAGGATGGGGCTTATTGGATAGGAAACAAAAAAAAAAAAAAAATGTAAGCTAACAATTGGGAATAGAAGTTAAAGATATAATCAGATAAAACATATGAGAAATTGTTTGTTAACCAAGCCTGTATGTCCAGGATTGTATGCATTACAGGTGAACTACAGGTGAAGTCACTCAATCCAGTCCCAGAGGCTTGGGGACCATAGAAGACCCTGGTGACAGCTAGCTGAAAGAGCTACCCAGATTCATATCGCACGGCGGAAGGGTAAGACATTTTTTCACTGTCGGACAATAAACAGAGTTCGGGAGAAGAACTGGAATTAACAGAATTCCGGGGGCCAACTCTCGAATGAAGTAACCCTACCTGTCCTATCACCCCTGTTTTTGTTCATAGAAGTGAAGATGTGTCTGGCTCTGGCTAAGTGATGTGTATTTTGTTCCAAAATAAGCATAAGAATCCCTAGATCTGGGTAGACAAGAAGTTAGAGTAGAGATTACATGATAACCGACTTGGACAGTTCTAGGATTGGAGAAGAGGGTATCCTTATAGCATGGAGGATCCCACAAGGGTGGATAGGTTTTCCATGATATGGGGAAACCTGGGAGCAATGTTGAACTTTGTAAAGGTGATGAAATCCTACTAACCATCAAAACTATTAAGCTCTCTGATGCAGGCACTCACACCCTCGGACTACAAAGGACGAGGACAGACATGATGGGTGTGTTTTCTATCAGGGTACTGCCAAGACCAGAGGTAACCGGACACACTCCTCTACCACCACTGTGTTAAAAAATACCATTCAGGTAATTAATGTTAGAGTCTATTCGGCTATTGATCAATTAGAAACTGAGACTGGTTTTGATAGTAGGGACAATTTGTGGCTGTCTTATATGAGGTACACAGCTAAAACCCTGAGAGGAAAGGACTGTATTATTTGAAGTTATGCTAGACCTGTTCTGGCTACACCCATTTGCTGTAGGAGAAGGAGAGGGGTGGTTGTGTATTTTGAGAAGTTTTTACCAGGTTAAGCCCAATTCAACCCTCTGTTCCTCTTTGAGCCTTGTGTTTCCTGCAGTACCTCCTCATCGGGCCTCTTGGGGTGTTGAGGCATATGGGGGCAATTACGAGTGCATCACGGGTACAGGTAATGGCATTGATTATGGGAGATTGCCTGAAGCTGATTGCAGGAGTAACATAACCATTAATTCCACTTGGCCAGTTACAGGCCTAAACCAAACTAGTGGTCTGGCTGATGTATGGTGGATGAGTGAAGCCAAAAGAGGGCTGAGACCCATTCTTAGAGGAGAATGGCAAGGTACGTGTGGTCTGACCAGTTTGATAATTCCACGGACCATTGTTGATGTTGTTGCTGAACAGCTGCTGAGTTCTGTAACCAGGGGACCTGAAACATTCCATCCCATGGGAGACAAATGTAGTAGTGCTCCATGGACAGAGGATGTAGTTGACATACACACTAACCTGTTGGGAGTGCCAGTGGGGATTCCTCATGAGTTTCAGGCCTTGGGTAGGAATGATGGACTCTGGCACTTACTACCTACTATGGGTCCAGCCATGGTGGATGCTGGACAGACTGCATGGATTAATTATATCTACTATGACCAACAGCGTTTTGTGAATTACTCCGTGATGCACTCACTAGTATGTCTGAACAGCTTGAGGCCACATTTGGGGTTTCCAGACAGAATAGACTTGCCTTGGATATGCTTCTTGCCAGTCAGGGGGACGTCTGCAAGATGTTCGGTAAACAATGTTGCACGTATATTCCTAATACCAGTCCAGATGATAGTTTTTAAACTTCACAATCTAAGGCGGGGTTGATGCACTATCTGCTAAGATGAGGTCCACGGGGGTGGAGGAGTCTGTTCTCTTGGCCTGGTTTGGTAAGTGCACTGGTAGGATGGTTACTGGATTTCTGACCCTAATTCTTGTATTATTTGTTATTGATGTGATGTGCTGCTTGCATCATACCGTGTTTTAAGTCTGTTACAGATGTGGTGAGGGCTTCAGGCATATGCCTTTGCTTGATGCTCCAGTTGGCGATGCCGATACGGAAGCATGCTTTCAGGGAGGATGGGACTGACTGATGATGACACATGGTTTGAGTCCCTGGGTGGCAAGGAGCCCACTTGGTACAGGATAGAAGTAGCTGAGAGGACCAGATGGTTTCTAATAATTCTTTACTCTGTTTTCCATGACCAAAGTTTTATCCTACATCTTACATGTCAATAACAATAAAGTTTTATCCTGTTTTTGATAAGTGACACCCTTGGGGGGAACAAAGGCATACAACAAAGGCATATATAACTTGTTATTAGTAATAAACTTTTTATTATTTTCATGAAATGCTATGACTGCTGGAATAAAGGATAATTGAGTGACACCCTAGCAGGAGTAAAAAGGGGGATCCAGTTGCTTTTATTGATTAAGCTTCTCCATTGTATGTCGTGTCCCATCTGGGATGGGAAGAGGGGGAAATTATTTTTCTTTGTGGGCCATTTCCGGATAGACATACCTAGTTTAGGATATTTTTCCTTTTTGGATTATGTCTTCGTTTTTGCTTGGAGTAATGTATCTGGACTATATCACATCTCTTAGGAGATGTGAAGAGAGGGTATCAGAAACTTTTTCCTGCTGGAAAAAGTTGGCTAATGTGGACAATCATTTTACTTTTATTTTGAGCTGTTCTCCGCTCTGTTAAATGAGGGTTGTAAGTTCCTAGGTGGCTGGTAGCCAACTTAGTACATAGTGGGATTGAATGGAGAACATGATGGTAATACATAAATATCTATTTCTGTTTAATACCGTGCCTTATTTCATAGTCCTTATGGGAGAAGTTTCTCTTTGTGTCTGGATCCAGTTAGGTTGTGTCACGTCTCTGGTGAGACGTGAAGAGAGGGTTTTGTAAGGAATTGCTATTTCGTATGCAGGTGACTAACTTACTGCTAATTACATGGCTACAACTCACAGTAAAGCCTGTGGAGTCCCCTACAGGATAGCTCCCACATTACACACAATCTCCTTTTAATTTTAACCGAACACTGTGTGCCCGAAGAAGATCCTACGATGATGGACAGACAACTGAGCCAATGGCGGAAGACTACAGACTACAACCAGCTGAACCAATCCGGAGATCCGATCTTCCTAGGGTCAACCTACTTTCTGTGACGTATATAAGGGCTGTGCTGACTGTTTACGCTCTCTGCCTGCTGTTCCAACACGAACTAACGGAAGAGCCGTAATTACGTTGTAATACATATTTTCACTCTGAATAAACTGTTTACTTGTCATAAAATTTACCACTTAGTCTGAATCGATCCTTGACCGGCTCACCCATCTACATATCCAATTGCTAACAGTTGTCTATGTTTGTTTTTCTAGGTTTTGGGAATTTCTATGTTTCGGCCTAGTATGGTTCTCAATCAGAGGCAGGTGTCATTAGTTGTCTCTGATTGAGAATCATACTTAGGTAGCCTGGGTTTCACTGTGTGTTTGTGGGTGATTGTTTCCGTGTCTGTTCGCCACACGGTACTGTTTCGGTTTTGTTCACGTTTATTGTTTTGTATTCATTGAGTATTCAGTTCATGTTTTTAAATAAACAACCATGGACACTTACCACGCCGCATCTTGGTCCGATCCTTGCTACACCTCCTCTTCAGACGAAGAGGAGGAAAACCTTTACAGAATCACCCACCCACCAAGGACCGAGCGGCGTGGTAAAAAACCGCAGCGACGACAGCAGCAGCAGCAGCAACAGCGGCCAGCATCACAGGACTCCTGGACATGGGAGCAGATACTGAACAGAGAGGGGCACAGGCTGGGGAAAATCGCCGTCCTAAAGCAGAGCTGGAGGCAGCGAAAGCTGAGCGGCGTGGTAAAAAACCGCAGCGACGACAACAGCAGCAACAGCGGCCAGCATCAGAGCAGAGTCTGGACTACACGATTTGGGAGGAGATAGACAGGTGGGCGGTCGACCCAGGGAGAGTGCCGGAGCCCGCCTGGGATTCGATGGAGCAGTGCAAGGAAGGCTACAGGAGAATGAGGTTGGCGAAGCCAGCACGGCAGTGCGACAGGTACGAGAGGCAGCCCCAAATTATTTTTTTTGGGGGGGGCACACGAGGTGTGGTACTAAGCCAGGTAGCAGACCTGAGCTCACTCCTCGTGCTTATGATAAGCAGCGCATTACTGGTCAGGCACCGTGTTATGCGGTTAAGCGCACGGTGTCGCCAGTGCGTGCCCATAGCCCGGTGCGCTATAGGGCAGCCCCCCGAGAGTGCCATGCGAGTGTGGGCATTGAGCCAGGGCGTATGGTGCCTGCTCAGCGGGTACGCAGTTTTGGTCCAGGTTATCCTGCGCCGGCTCTGCGTGCTGTGTCTCCGGGTCGCTGGGAGGGTGCAGTGCGTCCTCTGCCTGCGCTCCGCTCGTGCCGGGCAAATGTGGGAGTGGAGCCAAAGGGAGAGGTGCGTGTAGTAAGCACTAGATCTCCCGTGCTTACCCACAGCCCGGTTCAACCTGTGCCTGCACTCTGGAGGGTCCGGGCTAGAGTAGTTGTCCAGCCTGGGGAAGTGGTGCCAAGGTTGCGCACCAGAGCTCCAGTGCTCCCCCACAGCCCAGTCTTTCAGGCTCCTCCTAACACCAAGCCTCCTGAAGGTCTCCCCAGCCTGGTGGTTCCTGTGGCAGCCCCACGCACCAGGCTGTCTCTCTGTCTCCTCCCTGCAGGTGGTCCCGCCTGTCCGGCGCCGCTGCCGGAGCCTCCCGCCTGTCCGGCGCCGCTGCCGGAGCGTCCCGCCTGTCCGGCGCCGCTGCCGGAGCCTCCCGCCTGTCCGGCGCCGCTGCCGGAGCCTCCCGCCTGTCCGGCGCCGCGCCGGAGCCTCCCGCCTGTCCGGCGCCGCGCCAGAGCCCTCAGCCCAGAGGCGCCAGAGCCCTCAGCCCAGAGGCGCCAGAGCCCTCAGCCCAGAGGCGCCAGAGCCCTCAGCCCAGAGGCGCCAGAGCCCTCAGCCCAGAGGCGCCAGAGCCCTCAGCCCAGAGGCGCCAGAGCCTCAGCCCAGAGGCGCCAGAGCCCCTCAGCCCAGAGGCGCCAGAGCCCCTCAGCCCAGAGGCGCCAGAGCCCTCAGCCCAGAGGCGCCAGAGCCCCTCAGCCCAGAGGCGCCAGAGCCCTCAGCCCAGAGGCGCCAGAGCCCCTCAGCCCAGAGGCGCCAGAGCCCCTCTGTCCCGAGCCCCTCAGCCCAGAGGCGCCAGAGCCCCTGTCCCTCTGTCCCGAGCTGCCCCTCTGTCCAGTGGGGTCATTGAGAGGGGTGGCCATGGTGAGAAAGCCACGGAGGCGGACAATAAGGCGGACTAAGACAATGTTGAAATGGGGTCCGCGTCCCACACCAGAACCGCCACCGCGGACAGACGCCCACCCAGACCCTCCCCTATAGGTCAAGGTTTTGCGGCCGGAGTCCGCACCTTTGGGGGGTACTGTCACGTTCTGACCTTAATTTCCTTTGTTTTGTATTTATTTAGTATGGTCAGGGCGTGAGTTGGGTGGGCAGTCTATGTTTGTTTTTCTAGGTTTTGGGAATTTCTATGTTTCGGCCTAGTATGGTTCTCAATCAGAGGCAGGTGTCATTAGTTGTCTCTGATTGAGAATCATACTTAGGTAGCCTGGGTTTCACTGTGTTTGTGGGTGATTGTTTCCGTGTCTGTGTTTGTTCGCCACACGGTACTGTTTCGGTTTTGTTCACGTTTATTGTTTTGTATTCATTGAGTGTTCATGTTTTTAAATAAACAACCATGGACACTTACCACGCCGCATCTTGGTCCGATCCTTGCTACACCTCCTCTTCAGACGAAGAGGAGGAAAACCTTTACAGAAGAAGCCACTGCTCCAAAACCGCCATAAAAAAGACAGACTACAGTTTGCAACTGCACATGGGGACAAAGATCAAACTTTTTGGAGAAATGTCCTCTGGTCTGATGAAACAAAACTAGAACTGTTTGGCCATAATGACCATCGTTATGTTTGGAGGAATAAGGGGGATGATTGCAAGCTAAAGAACACCATCCCAACCGTGAAGCATGGGGGTTTGACCCAAGTTAAACCATTTAAAGGCAATGCTACCAAATACTAATTGAGTGTATGTAATCTTCTGGCCCACTGGGAATGTGATGAAAGAAATTAAAGCTGAGATAAATCATTCTCTCTGCTTTTATTCTGACATTTTATATTCTTAAAATAAAGTGATGATCCTAACTGAGCTAAAACAGGGAATTATTACTAGGATTAAAAATGTCAGGAATTGTGAAAAACTGAGTTTAAATGTATTTGGCTAAGGTGTATGTAAACTTCCGACCTCGACTGTAGGAGAACAGGTTTTTGATGACATCGTCCCACGTGAATGATGCATTGCTGCCTTTGGGCCAATTAGTGTAATTTTGTAAATGACTGATCTCTATAGCAAGACACAACATTCATCCAAGTTCCCTCACAATCAGGCCAGTGGTGTCTGAAATATTGCGTGTGACTAACTTATGTACAGTTGATTACTATAGCAACCCCCATTGACAGGGTTTGCAACATGTGTGCCAAGTGTTACAATACGAATATCCTTGACTGATTTATATGCATTTGTGCCAGACCACTCCCACGTGAATGTTTATTGGTCAATAGGTTGTTTTAAGTACACCTCTGAAAAATAGTGTGTTGAGAGAGCTTTGTCCATTGTTGCCACATACCAACTTTCATGCAGATCAGTCATTCGGCGCCAGAGGAGTAGCATTTTATTTTATTTTATTTTATTTGATTTTAACTATTTTTCCCAACATTCAAAATGGAGGAAAATGTATCACTGCAGACCTTGTAGGTATAGGTGCCTAAGGTCACATAGTTCCCTCTCTTTGAAAGGAACAATGTACCAAATTTCATGATTTTAAATCAAACGGGATTAGAGATGTAACCTTTCAAATTGTGCTTTATCAATCGTTTGTTATAGCGCCACCATCTGGCCAATTAGTATAATTTTGTAAATACGGGATCACTATGTGGGGGAAGACAAAAATTATACATGGTCCTGAGCACCAAATCATGAAATACTTTGTCCAATAGATCCTTTTCCAGTACGTACTGACATCACGCACAGATGCGCAAACTCCTGGAGGCAGTAAGAAAACCATCGCCGTCTGCGCCCATGAAACATAGACCATTCTTTTTTATTACTTCAAAATAAAATAACTTTTTGAGGTTATCATACACTTACAATGATGTTTTGATTCTTGCTTGAACAATCGCTAAGATTATATTTGGTTGTGATCTTTGCAAAATCACTATTTTGGATGCGACAGTTGTTAGCTAGAATGCTAACGTTCATTGACATAGGCTGTAGCAAAAGCTAGCTAAAGAGCCATTTTACTGGTTGAAGTTGAAGTGTTTAAAAAAAAGTATAATGCAGTTGATTTGCAATGACACAAATATTATATTAAGCAGGACATTCATAAGAGCCTTAAAATCCAATTATAATCCAAAAGTAGTGTGAAATGCACTCATAAACAACGTGTAATTTGAGACTTTATTTGCTGGTATCTACAAGAACTCCCTTTGTTCTGACACCAACTTGTGCGCATCGTCCTCGTGCAGCAATGTTTGCAACACAAAAAGGGGTATATTAACAATATTTCAGACCACCACCAGAGGGCAGTAACAGTTTACCTTCTGATGTATGGGGCATGAGCATGGGACTGTTGCAAACTCAGACATGAGCGAGATTTGGGACTAACACTTAAAATGTTTGAACATTCTAGATAAGGCTTTTAAAACATGAAAGCATGTTATATCTATGGAAATTCAGAAGATTACAAGCCTTAAAGTCCTTAGAATGCTTGAAAACTGGCTTGATTAGACAAGAGCTGATATCAAATCAAAATCAAATTAAAGTTTATTGGTCACTTACACAGATTTGCAGATGTTATCTCAGGTGCAGTGAAATGCTTTTGTTTCTAGCTTCAACAGCGCAGTAAAACCGAGCAATACAAATAAACAATACACACATGGAAACGGTCTGAGAAAATAAATAGAAGAATAATGTAAGAAATAACACATCAAAGTTGTCTAGAAACAGGGTGACCGTGTCTGATGAACACTGATTGTGTTCTCTGCACAGCCCCCTTTATTGGGCAAACATGAGGAAGTCCTACACTGTTGATCATTATCAAGAACTACATTACTGTAGGGGACTGGTTCCAGACCTTTTTCAGTTACTGTGCTAAGTACCCCCAGGTCCTAGTACCCCCTGTGGATAGGCCAGGTACCCCCAGGTCCTAGTACCCCCTGTGGATAGGCCAGATACCTCCAGGTCCTAGTACCCCCTCTGGATAGGTCAGGTACCCCCAGGTCCTAGTACCCCTGGTTGGGAACCACTGCTGTAGGGTACCGTATTCCTACTAAAGAGAGGTGTTAAAGTTGTTGGCTCATGTCTGGTTCACTTTCGGATGTTGTTATAATTGTTATATTAATAATTATAACTATTTGAGCAGGACACATCGCCATCAAAGTGGATACATTGTATCATTTCACCTGTGAGACTGGAGAAGTAACTCAGCAACTCTTTGAGGAAAGTGGATACATTGTATCATTTCACCTGTGAGACTGGAGAAGTAACTCAGCAACTCTTTGAGGAAAGTGGATACATTGTATCATTTCACCTGTGAGACTGGAGAAGTAAACTCAGCAACTCTTTGAGGAAAGTGGATACATTGTATCATTTCACCTGTGAGACTGGAGAAGTAACTCAGCAACTCTTTGAGGAAAGTGGATACATTGTATCATTTCACCTGTGAGACTGGAGAAGTAACTCAGCAACTCTTTGAGGAAAGTGGATACATTGTATCATTTCACCTGTGAGACTGGAGAAGTAACTCAGCAACTCTTTGAGGAAAGTGGATACATTGTATCATTTCACCTCACCTGTGAGACTGGAGAAGTAACTCAGCAATTCTTTGAGGAAAGTGGATACATTGTATCATTTCACCTGTGAGACTGGAGAAGTAACTCAGCAACTCTTTGATGAAAGTGGATACATTGTATCATTTCACCTCACCTGTGAGACAGTAGAAGTAACTCAGCAATTCTTTGAGGAAAGTGGATACATTGTATAATTTCACCTGTGAGACTGGAGAAGTAACTCAGCAACTCTTTGAGGAAAGTGGATACATTGTATCATTTCACCTCACCTGTGAGACTGGAGAAGTAACTCAGCAATTCTTTGAGGAAAGTGAAAGTTGATAACAGTTGATAAAACCAACGCATCAGGGGCCTTTGTCTTCACTCTTCACCAGGGGTTTACAGGTGGAAAAACAAATCGGAAGACAAGACATGATGTGATTGGTAAATGAGTTCAATTATCTGATTGATAATTGAAACATATGTAAGTCTCTTTCAAAAGGAGGCAAGAAGAGGACAGAGAAGAGGTTGCAAGGAGTCGAACAAAATCTAATTGAGATTCTCCCCCGCTGTCCTCCAATAGTTGCTGAATTTCCTCTTCACTGAAGAGTGAGGTAGCGACCACTTAATTGCACCTCCCCTGTGAGAACCATGAGCATGTCTGATTAGACAGACTTTACCATGCAGAAAACCATTCAAAAGCTATGATATACTGTATTACCGGAGCTAGACTTGAATGTTTCCCCTTCTAAGTGCAGGCTGCTAGATATTCGTTTGATAATAAACAGCCTAGTCCAGTCATGTTTAGCTGGTTAACAAGCTGGTAACTTGACCAGCAGTATGGTTTTAGATGGCATTAGGAGAAAGGAAAGGGATCCTGGATACTGTATTTGTTACATTACCGTTGTTAAAGAATTACAGAAGTTTATTTTTTTTCATGGCAATCAACACGTTTTAGAAATTATGCCTTTTTACAAGAGATTTTACAGTAACATGAAAGGAAATAAATTCATATAAAAATAAGAGTCATAAATGAGGGGGGTGGAGACAAAAATCTGTTCTCCATAAAACTCATCAATTCAAACATAGAAAATACAAATGAATAACAAATAATCCAAATAGCTGTAAATAATTTTCTAACTGACATTGAGAAGCATTACCTTGCAGAAGGTGTGTATTAGCAGAGCAGTGACAACAACACATAATAAATCAACAGGTAATCATTATATCACAGCAGAAAAATCCAATCAAAACCGAGTTGAGCTTATTGATACATTTACCATATTGATGCATGCTTCCCACAGTGTTTAAAGAGCACATGATGAGACAAACATTGTTCATAAAATACTGTCCCTGTCATTGGTTAATTAATATGTGCATAGCATCAGTGCATTGTGAATGACCACTGAGAAAACACCCTGGACAACAGTTCATTTGTCTCTTCAGTAAGTACACAATGACCAAAATGTCACTATATTGCCGCGTTCATGTACTAATCGGAACTAGGAAACTCAGAAATGTCCGACTTGCTAACTGTTTGAAGTTACAGACGTGCCGTGCCGCGTTCAACAGTTAGCGAGTGGGAAATGTCAGCGTTTCCTAGTTCTGACTGGCGCGTGAACGTGGCAGGAATTCAGACAGACGGCTCCTAACATGAAGAATGCATAGGACAAATACAAAAGCGTTTTGTTCCTCTTGATCCTGTGTTATTAGTAAATACTTCACCATTTAAATCCTGTTTAACTCCAAAATATATACAAAATATACAGTTAATCACAATGGACAACAGATTTAGAAGAAGTCTAGATGGTGATATTGGAAATTATCTGCAGACACAGTACAATAGTAATTTCACTGACAATGTTGCAAACATAGCCCGACTTTTCTCCAACACAACATTGAGGTTGTCATGGCAATACACAACAGAGTGTCAGTTCCTAAATTCAATCTGTAATGCCCGAGTAAATTCAGAGTGTGGTGTTGTCAGAGTGTCAGTTCCTAAATTCAATCTGTAATGCCCGAGTAAATTTAGAGTGCGGTGTTGTCAGAGTGTCAGTTTGTAAATTCAATCTGGAATGCCAGAGTACATTCAGAGTGCGGTGTTGTCAGAGTATCAGTTTGTAAATTCAATCTGTAATGCCAGAGTACATTCAGAGTGCGGTGTTGTCAGAGTATCAGTTTGTAAATTCAATCTGGAATGCCTGAGTAAATTTAGAGTGCGGTGTTGTCAGTGTCAGTTCCTAAATGCAATCTGTAATGCCCGAGTACATTCAGAGTGCGGTGTTGTCAGTGTCAGTTCGTAAATGCAATCTGTAATGCCCGAGTACATTCAGAGTGCGGTGTTGTCAGTGTCAGTTCGTAAATGCAATCTGTAATGCCCGAGTACATTCAGAGTGCGGTGTTGTCAGTGTCAGTTCGTAAATGCAATCTGGAATGCCAGAGTACATTCAGAGTGCGGTGTTGTCAGTGTCAGTTCCTAAATGCAATCTGGAATGCCAGACTACGTTCAGAGTGCGGTGTTGTCAGTGTCAGTTCCTAAATGCAATCTGGAATGCCAGACTACGTTCAGAGTGCGGTGTTGTCAGTGTCAGTTCCTAAATGCAATCTGGAATGCCAGAGTACGTTCAGAGTGCGGTGTTGTCAGAGTGTCAGTTCCTAAATGCAATCTGGAATGCCAGAGTACGTTCAGAGTGCGGTGTTGTCAGAGTGTCAGTTCCTAAATTCAATCTGGAATGCCAGACTACGGTTCAGAGTGCGGTGTTGTCAGTTCGTATATTCAGAGCGTTTCGCTCTCGTCGGAGCGTTCAGAGAAGCGCACTGGACGCTGTGGCCCGAGGACTACGGTTGTTCCGTGCGTTCTGACCTCCCAATGGCAGTCAAGCTCCCAAACTAACGTTGCCTAGCTTGCTAGCTACTTCCAGACACAAACGAGAGAACACCTCCCTCTGATCACTTGACTCGCCCTGACAGAGCTGGTTATGCTGTTTTCATGTTACCCTGGTGCGTTGGTGACTGTAACTGTGCTGCTGGCAACAATTTAATTACGCTTTTTTTCTTTATTTTTTACCGACGTTAACTGACACCAGTCATGTTCATCTGGTGTCAGTTATTTGCGCTCTGGCACAAAGACTAGAGTGCTCTGAAATCGGGGTAGATAACCAGAATGAATTTACGAACGCAGCTCAGAGAGTGTTCACATACTGCAGGTCCTCCAACTGTCATAATATAAGGTGGAATTCAGTCCTTTTTAAGAGAAAACAGCAGGTATTTTAGCTTTCTTTTGTGGAGTGCCTGAAGCACACAGCACAGGTTTGTTCTAGTAGGTTTGATGCATACTCAGCAATGTGACTCGACCTTTTCTACGATACTGCCTTATCTGTGGAGATAAAACAATGCAAACAGGAACCAGCAAAGGCCCAATGCCTCTATCACAGACGACCTCAGGTGAAACGACATTGAAGTAACCTTTTATAACCACACCCATTCAGTCAAATAGACTGCCGTGTTTCAAGGCAAGCATGTACAACAATGTTACTTACTAGGCACAGTTAGGAATATGGCAGTGCTAGTGGGCTGTGTGTTACGTGTGAAGTATTATGAATATAGTCTTTCAACCCCACAGTGTACGATAGTGTCTGTGAAGCAATCCACATAGAGAGGAGAACTGGTCTGAAATTAATCGAGGCAGAAGGAATCACATAACCATGTCATTAATGTGTGTGTGTGTGTGTGTGTAAATGCCAAGAAGGGAGCTTTGGTTTTCAACATTCTACATAATCTTAGTGTTTTGCATATTCTTAGTGTTCTGCATATTCTTAGTCCAGGAGTGTGGTGTTGTCATGACGACATAGGGGGTGGATAGGGTTGGAGGGAGAGCTTGGCTTTAAGAAAGGCTCTTGTCGTAGGCCTTGACCACACGTTTGATATGGAACAGTTTGTGTCTCAACTTGCGACACTCCAGCTTCTTAGCCTGGTAGTCTGGTGTCTGGGGAGGAGCAGAGAGAAAACAGATCATTTGTTTCATCGTCTATTCTCCATTATGGGGTGGTAAAAGTTCATTCTTTATAATGTAGAAAGATTTCATAGAAATGTCTGCTCACCCTCTTAAGGTCTTTCAGTCGATTATATTCCTCTGCCACAACCTAAAGTAAAGAATGAGAATAATAACTATTTCTCCCTGGTTCTAAGTGTGTATCTCAGTGGAGGCTGGTGAAGGAAGGAGAGCTCATATTATTGAGCTTGTCCTCCTATTTAAATTGACACCAGCCCTCCACCATCCGGACACACATATGGCCCCTGGCGACAGGGGTTGTAGCCCCCACCTCCATCCTCTGTCTGTCTGTGACCCTACAGCCTGTCTATGACCCTACTGTGTCTCCACCCTCTCTCTATGACCCTACTGTGTCTCCACCCTCTCTCTATGACCCTACTGTGTCTCCACCCTCTCTCTATGACCCTACTGTGTCTCCACCCTCTCTCTATGACCCTACTGTGTCTCCACCCTCTCTCTATGACCCTACTGTGTCTCCACCCTCTCTCTATGACCCTACTGTGTCTCCACCCTCTCTCTATGACCCTACTGTGTCTCCACCCTCTCTCTATGACCCTACTGTCTGTCTCTACCCTCTCTCTATGACCCTACTGTCTGTCTCTACCCTCTCTCTATGACCCTACTGTCTGTCTCTACCCTCTCTCTATGACCCTACTGTCTGTCTCTACCCTCTCTCTATGACCCTACTGTCTGTCTCTACCCTCTCTCTATGACCCTACTGTCTGTCTCTACCCTCTCTCTATGACCCTACTGTCTGTCTCCACCCTCTCTCTATGACCCTACTGTCTGTCTCCACCCTCTCTCTATGACCCTACTGTCTGTCTCCACCATCTCTCCATGACCCTACTGTCTGTCTCCACCCTCTCTCTAAGACCCTACTGTCTGTCTCCACCATCTCTCCATGACCCTACTGTCTGTCTCCACCCTCTCTCTAAGACCCTACTGTCTGTCTCCACCATCTCTCTATGACCCTACTGTGTCTCCACCATCTCTCCATGAACCTACTGTCTGTCTCCACCATCTCTCTATGACCATACTGTCTGTCTCCACCATCTCTCTATGACCATACTGTCTGTCTCCACAATCTCTATGACCCTACTGGCTGTCTCCACAATCTCTATGACCCTACTGGCTGTCTCTCTCTCTCTACAGTTCCTGCTGTACTCTCAAAAATAATAACATAACATTTAAAATAAAAAAGCCTCCACTGGTCTCCCTCTGGTTTCTCACCTGGTACTGGGCGGAGGTCTCGTCCAGTGTGTCCAGCTGCCTGCTGAGTTTGTTCATCTGGTCACTGATGTCATCCATCTCAGCACACAGATGTTTGTACTCCCTCAGGTCGGCATCAAACTCCCTCTTGTACTCCTGACGCTGGCCGTCTGACGTTATCTCTGGGTAGACGCTGAAGGGAGAGAGAGAGAAATAGAAAAAGTCAGAGAATATTGTTAGACATTGTTTACACATACACTATACCGTTGAAGTCAGAAGTTTACATACATTTAAAACCAGTTTTTCACAATTCCTGACATTTACTTCCTGTCTAAGGTCAGTTAGGATCACCACTTTATTTTAAGAAAGTGAAATGTCAGAATAATAGAGAGAATTATTTATTTCAGCTTTTATTTCTTTCATCACATTCCCAGTGGGTCAGAAGTTTACATACACATACAGTACACAATTAGTATTTGGTAGCAATGCCTGTCAATTGGTTAACTTGGCTCAAACGTTTCGGGTAGCCTTCCACAAGCTTCCCACAATAAGTTGGGTGAATTCTGGCCCATTCCTCCTGACAGAGATGGTGTAACTCAGTCAGGTTTGAAGGCTTCCTTGCTCGCACACGCCTTCAGTTCTGCACACACATCTTCTACGGGATTGAGGTCAGGGCTTTGTGATGGCCACTCCAATACCTTGACCTTGTTGTACTTAAGCCATTTTGACACAATTTTGGAAGTACGCTTGGGGTCATTGTCCATTTGGAAGACCGAAGCTTTAAATTCCTGACTGATGTCTTGAGATGTTGCTTCAATATATCCAAATATTTTGATATAGATACTTTTGTACCGGTTTCCTCCAGCATCTTCACAGGGGCCTTTGCTGTTGTTCTGGGATTGATTTGTACTTTTTGCACCAAAGTACGTTCATCTCTAGGAGACAGAACGTGTCTCCTTCCTGAGCGGTATGATGGCTGCGTGGTCCCATGGTGTTTATACTTGCGTACTATTGTTTGTACAGATGAACGTGGTACTTCAGGCGTTTGGAAATTGCTCCAAAGGATGAACCAGACTTGTGGAGGTCTACAGTTCTTTTTCTGAGGTCTTCGCTGAATTCTTTTGATTTTCCCATGATGTCAAGCAAAGAGGCACTGGGTTTGAAGGTAGGCCTTAAAATACATCCACAGGTACACCCCCAATTGACTAAAATGATGTCAATTAGCCTATCAGAAGCTTCTAAAGCCATGACATCATTTTCTGGAATTTTCCAAGCTGTTTAAAGGCACAGTCAACTTAGTGTATGTAAACTTCTGATGCACTGGAATTGTGATACAGTGAATTATAAGTGAAATAATCTGTCTGTAAACAATTGTTGGAAAAATTATTTGTGTCATGCACAAAGTAGATGTCCTAATCGACTTGCCAAAACTATAGTTTATTAACAAGAAATTTGTGGAGTCGTTGAAAAACAAGTTTTAATGACTCCAACCCAAGTGTATGTAAACTTCCGGCTTCAACTGTACATGCACAACAGTATGTGGACACCCTTTCAACTTAGTGGATTTGGCTATTTCAGCCACATCCGTTGCTGACAGGTGTATAAAATCAAGCATGCAATCTCCATAGACAAACATTGGCAGTAGAAATGGACTTACTGAAGAGCTCAGTGACTTTTAAATGTGACACCGTCATAGGAATGCCACCTTTCCAACAAGTCAGTTCATCACATTTCTGCCCTGCTAGAGGTGCCCCAGTCAATTGTAAGTGCTGTTATTGTGCAATGGAAACATCTAGAACCAACAGCTCAGCCATATAGGCTAATAGAACGGGACCACAGGTTGGTGAAGCGTGTAAAAAAACGTCTGTCCTTGGTTGCAACAGTCACTACCTCTGGAAGCAACGTCAGAACAATAACTGTTTGTCGGGAGCTTCATGAAATGGGTTTCCATGGCTGAGCAGCTGCACACAAGCCTAAGATCACCATGTGCAATGCCGAGCGATGGCTGGAGTGGTGTAAAGCTCGACACCATTGGACTCTGGAACAGTGGAAACGCGCTCTCTGTAGTGATGAATCACTCTTCACCATCTGGCAGTCCGGTGGACAAATCTGGGTTTGGTGGATGCCAGGAGAATGCTACCTGCCCCAAGTGCCAACTGTTAAGTTTGGTGGAGGAAGAATAACTGTCTGGGGCTGTTTTCATGGTTTGGCCTAGGCCCCTTAGTTCCAGTGAAGAGAAATGTTTACACTACAGCATACAATGACATTCTGGACAATTATGTGCTTCCAACTTTGTGGCAACAATTTAGCGAAGGCCCTTTCCTGTTTCAGCATGACAATGCCCCGTGCACAAAGCGAGGTCCATACAGTGTGGAAGAACTTGACTGGCCTGTACAGAGCCCTGACCTCAACCCCATCAAACACTTTTGGGATGAATTGGAATACCGGCTATGAGCCAGACCTAATTGCTCCAACATCAGTGCCGACCTCACTAATGCTCTTCTGGCTGAATGCAAGTAAGTCCCCTCAGCAATGTTCCAACATCTAGTGGAAAGCCTTCCCAGAAGAGTGGAGGCTGTTACAGCAGCAAAGGGGAGAGACCAACTCCATATTAATGCCCATGATTTTGGAATGAGATGTTCGACGAGTAGATGTCCACATACTTTTGGTCATGTAGTGTATTTGATCAATAGAACTCGAATGTACTATGATCAACAGTATTAGGGTCATATTCTGTCTTGCTGTACACTCAGCATATTTCAACGAGAAGCTCCGCTTTCTTTTTGGCCACTTCTTGACCATTTACAGGAATTTAATGCTCCTTGTAATACACAGTAAAGCAAGCTAGGGCTTCATATCTTCTGTTTTACACCAGTCAAATAATGGTTTTCAGATCCCAATTCTCTCACCAGGGCCCTCTCAGTCTCAAGGAGAGGAAAGGCAGAGGGGAGGTGGATGCAGCTCTCTCACTAACGACCTACCCACAACTGACCCCCAACACCTTAAACCTTTGGCCCAATTCTCTCATTATTTCCAATTACAACCTCATGTGGAATGGCATGCCAGTAGAGATTAGTTACTGTACTGGACCAAACAAGACCAGCCCAGACTGCTATACTGTTAGAAAAAAAGAGTTCCAAAGGGGTTCTTCAGCTGTCCCCATAGGAGAACACTTTTTGGTTCCAGGTAGAACACTTTTTGGTTCCAGGTAGAACCCTTTTTGGTTTCTGGAAGAACCCTTTTGGGTTCCATGTAGATGGAACCAAAAAGGGTTCTACCTGGAACTGAAAGTGTTCTACCTGGAACCCAAAAGGGTTCTACCTGGAACTGAAAGTGTTCTACCTGGAACCAAAAAGGGTTATTCAAGTTCTCGATAACACCTTTTCTTCAAAGCGTGTACTGGGTGTGTGTGTAAAATCTCTGACTAATATGGCTCTAGTGTTTGGGTGTGTGTGCGTGCGTGCGTGTGTGTGTGTGTGTGTGTATGAGTGCTTGCCGTGTGTGTCTAACGTCCCCCACTACCATTGCATTGTTGCAGGTGTGTGTGAGTGTGAACGTGTGTTTGTGTGTGTGTGAATATGCCCGCCTGCGCTCGCATGTGTGTGTGTGCGTGTGAATGTGCCTGCCAATTTGTGTGATATAATAATATATGCCATTTAGCAGACGCTTTTATCGAAAGTGAGTTAGTCATGCGTGTAATACATTTGTGCATGTGTATGTGCATGTGTATGTGCATGTGCATGTGTATGCCTCCCTGTGTGTCTCACCTCTCCCACTCCTCTGGGTCCAGTTCGTTGCCAGTTTCTCCTCCAGTGGTGTACTCTGTTTCGTACTGTGATTCATCTAGCTCAGGGTTGCGCCGGCGCCTCTTCCCCCTGTTGGCAGAGGGCTTCCTGACCCCACCTGCCTCCTCAGAGGGGCTGGAACTTGCCCCCTGGGAGGGCTGGTCCGAGGGAAGGATAGCCAGATGCTCCGAATACCTAAGGCACAACAATAACATTCAATATAAACTCAACAATGAATGTAATACCTGAATACCTCTGCTCTATGTACTAAAAACCCTGAATACCTGAATAGCTCTGCTCTACCAAAAACACTCTGAATACCTGAATACCCCTGCTCTATCTACCAAAAACACTCTTAATACCTGAATACCCCTGCTCTATCTACCAAAAACACTCTTAATACCTGAATAGCTCTGCTCTATCTACCAAAAACACTCTGTGAATACCTGAATACCTCTGCTCTATGTACCAAAAATTACCTTCGTTTTGACTTTAGTTTCTATGACCTTAGTCATGGCCATAGTTTATTGTCACATACAACCAAGAACATATCAGCCATGACCTTCCTATGGTTTCTGATCCACTTAAAGGGAAAAACGACAATGAAGTACGTGAATGTAACTGATCACAAATCACCGAAACCACTGGACAAATGGAAGAGACAGACTCCGGATTTCCTTAATAAAAGGAGGGGAAGAGCAAGTTCACTGTTGAGTTAGCAGGGATTTAAGGTTTCATCTTAAGGCACAGTGGAAGTGGCTATGATATTACAGCAGAGCACCATATAATATAAACTAGCATGTCAACAAGGTCGGGGAAGTCTTGAGGCTAGCATTCCTCTGTTTATGAAGCAGGACTTTTTAGGAGTTTCATCAACATGACATAAACTCAGCAAAAAAAGGAACGTCCTCTCACTGTCAACTGCGTTTATTTTCAGCAAACTTGACATGTGTAAATATTTGTATGAACATAACAAGATTCAACAACTGAGACCTAAACTGAACAAGACATGTGACTAACAGAAATGGAATATTGTGTCCCTGAACAAAGGGGGAGGTCAAAATCAAAAGTAACAGTCAGTATCTGGTGTGGCCACCAGCTGTATTAAGTACTGCAGTGCATCTTCTCCTCAAGGCACCAGATTTGCCAGTTCTTGCTGTGAGATGTTACCCCACTCTTCCACCAAGGCACCTGCAAGTTCCCAGACATTTCTGGGGGGAATGTCCCTGGCCCTGGCCCTCACCCTCTGATCCAACAGGTCCCAGACGTGCTCAATGGGATTGAGATCCGGGCTCTTTGCTGGCCACGGCAGAACACTGACATTCCTGTCTTGCAGGAAATCACACAGCACGAGCAGAATGGCTGTTGGCATTGTCATGCTGGAGGGTTATGTCAGGTTGAGCCTGCAGGAAGGGAAACACATGAGGGAGGAGGATGTCTTCCCTGTAACGCACAGTGTTGAGAATGCCTGCAATGACAACAAGCTCAGTCCGATGATGCTGACACACCGCCCCAGACCATGACAAACCCTCCACCTCCAAATCGATCCCGCTCCAGAGTACAGGCCTCGGTGTAACGCTCATTCCATTCGACGATAAACGAGAATCCGACCATCACCCCTGGTGAGACAAAACCACGCCTCTCTCAGCCTTTTGCGGACAGTCTGAGCACTGATGGAGGGATTGTGCGTTCCTGATGTAACTCAGGCAGTTGTTGTTGCCATCCTGTACCTGTCCCGCAGGTGTGATGTTCGGATGTATCAATCCTGTGCAGGTGTTGTTACACGTGGTCTGCCACTGCGAGGACGATCAGTTGTCCATCCTGTCTCACTGTAAGCGCTGTCTTAGTCGTCTCACAGTACGGACATTGCAATTTATTGCCCTGGCCACATCTGCAGTCCTCATGCCTCCTTACAGCATGCCTAAGGCACATTCACGCAGATGAGCAGGGACCCTGGGCATCTTTCTTTTGGTGTTTTTCAGAGTAAGTAGAAAGGCCTCTTTAGTGTCCTAAGTTTTCATAACTGTGACCTTAATTGCCTACCGTCTGTAAGCTGTTAGTGTCTTAACGACCGTTCCACAGGTGCATGTTCATCAGTTGTTTATGGTTCATTGAACAAGCATGGGAAACAATGTTTAAACCCTTCACGATGAAGATCTGTGAAGTTATTTGGATTTTTATAAATTATCTTTGAAAGACACGCTCCTGAAAAAGGAAAGTTTCTTTTTTTTTTGCTAAGTTCATAAAGCATCACTAAGGGTTGATATATGGTGAGGGCTACAATCTTATTCAGTCTAATTGATTTGTTTATAATAATTTATAAGCATGTATCCATTATCATTGTTCCAATAACTGTTCTAAATATGTATGAGCCTCAACTCTTAATGAGCAGTTTACAGATGTGTGTGTTGACTTTCCATGATACTTCCGAGGGCGGTCGATACAGTACCCTCCTGTCCCAGGCACTGGACCTCATGAAGTATGTTTTGTTTGACATATGGCCTGATAGAGGCATTGTTTACTGCACAGCACCAGGTCTTGTGCACCCATTTGCAAATAAGACCAAATAAGACCACTTGACCAGGCACGTGACCAAGTCCTTGACCTGATACGTGTAACTCTGACAGAGAAGTGCGTCTGTCCGTAAACTTTCAACATGCGTCGTTCCTTCCGTCCTTCCTGAATGTTATCAATGATCTAACATCACCGGTGGATAGGTGAAAGCTACTTACTGGAAGCCTGTCTCACACCCATCCCTATTATGTCAGATCAGTGATTACGAACGGAGGAAGGAATGGTGCAGGTTATTGTAAACACATTCAAACATACCTAATTTTACTTTAACAGTTACACATAGCCTACAAGCTGAAGTACAATACTTTCTCTTATTTGTATAGAGTTGCGCAAGATGCAGTTCTATATTCTCTAAGAAAGTGTCACGTTCTGACCTTTATTCCTTTGTTTTGTCTTTATTTAGTATGGTCAGGGCGTGAGTTGGGGTGGGCAGTCTATGTTAGTTTTTCTATATTTTTCAGTCTTTGTGTGTCTGCACCAGATAGAACTGTTTCGGTTGTCACTTTGTTGTTTTGTATTTTTGAAGTGTTCAGTTTCTTATTAAAAAGATGAACACTGACCACGCTGCGCTTTGGTCCTCTCCTCCTTCCACCGACGACAACCCTTACAGAAAGATGGTTCCGACGGAGAAGCGCGACATCCTACGAGTTCCAAACAGACTTTAGTGACTTTTTCGTGTTTATCTTGACTTTTTTTTTTGTACAGAAAGTTCATACTATTATCACGTGACCACCAAGCACTTCTGGACATCAGATCGACAGTTACCAACCTCAATTTAACTTCAAATCCCACTTCGACTCAGCTGTTCCTTTGTTCATACCGGACCTTTGTTTCATTGGCTATCAAAACGCTGCAGGCGTAGATGTGGCAGACGGGCCGGCATCCTGGCGAGACTAGAACAAAGAGAAAATCGACCGGCATTCCCCTCCATTCTATTGGCAAATGTTCAGTTACCGGAGAATAAGATGGATGAGCTTCACTCGCGAGTCTAATATCAGAGAGACTTGAAAAGCAGCAATATTATATGTGTTGCAGAAACATCGCTGGATTACTATAAGCATTTCTACATGCATTTCCGCTACACCTGCAATAACATGCTAAACACCCATATGTGACAAATAAAATTAGATTTGATATGTACGTAGAACTCAGTGGTTTCTCCATGCAGCGGCACGATCGGACGAAGACGGCCTCCGGAAAGTCCAATGGGGGAGGGGTGTGTCTACCAACACGTCTCCCTCACTTTTACCAACACGTCTACCTCACTTCTACCAACACTTTTACCAACACGTCTACCTCACTTCTACCAACACTTTTACCAACACGTCTACCTCACTTCTACCAACACGTCTACCTCACTTCTCCCAACACATCTACCTCACTTCTCCCAACACGTCTACCTCACTTCTACCAACACGTCTACCTCACGTCTACCAACACGTCTACCTCACTTCTACCAACACGTCTACCAACACGTCTACCTCACTTCTACCAACACGTCTACCTCACTTCTACCAACACGTCTACCAACACATCTACCAACAAGTCTACCTCACTTCTACCAACACGTCTACCAACACGTCTACCTCACTTCTACCAACACGTCTACCTCACGTCTACCAACACGTCTACCTCACGTCTACCAACACGTCTACCTCACTTCTACCAACACGTCTACCTCACTTCTACCAACACGTCTACCTCACTTCTACCAACACGTCTACCTCACTTCTACCAACACGTCTACCTCACGTCTACCAACACGTCTACCTCACGTCTACCAACACGTTTACCTCACGTCTACCAACACTTTTACCAACACGTCTACCTCACTTCTACCAACACGTCTACCAACACGTCTACCTCACTTCTCCCAACACATCTACCTCACTTCTCCCAACACGTCTACCTCACTTCTACCAACACTTTTACCAACACGTCTACCTCACTTCTACCAACACTTTTACCAACACGTCTACCTCACTTCTACCAACACGTCTACCAACACGTCTACCTCACTTCTCCCAACACATCTACCTCACGTCTACCAACACGTCTACCTCACTTCTACCAACACGTCTACCAACACGTCTACCTCACTTCTACCAACACGTCTACCTCACTTCTACCAACACGTCTACCAACACATCTACCAACAAGTCTACCTCACTTCTACCAACACGTCTACCAACACGTCTACCTCACTTCTACCAACACGTCTACCTCACGTCTACCAACACGTCTACCTCACGTCTACCAACACGTCTACCTCACTTCTACCAACACGTCTACCTCACTTCTACCAACACGTCTACCTCACTTCTACCAACACGTCTACCTCACTTCTACCAACACGTCTACCTCACGTCTACCAACACGTCTACCTCACGTCTACCAACACGTCTACCTCACGTCTACCAACACGTCTACCTCACTTCTACCAACAAGTCTACCAACACGTCTACCTCACTTCTACCAACACGTCTACCTCACTTCTACCAACACGTCTACCTCACGTCTACCAACACGTCTACCTCACGTCTACCAACACGTTTACCTCACGTCTACCAACACATCTACCAACACGTCTACCTCACGTCTACCAACACGTCTACCTCACTTCTACCTCACGTATACCTCACGTCTACCTCACTCTACCAACACGTCTACCTCACGTCTACCTCACTCTACCAACACTTCTACCTCACTTCTACCAACACGTCTACCAACACGTCTACCTCACGTCTACCAACACGTCTACCTCACTTCTACCAACAAGTCTACCTCACTTCTACCAACACGTCTACCAACACGTCTACCTCACTTCTACCAACACATCTACCTCATGTCTACCAACACGTCTACCTCACGTGTACCAACACGTCTACCTCACTTCTACCTCACGTCTACCTCACTCTACCAACACGTCTACATCACGTCTACCTCACTCTACCAACACGTCTACCAACACGTCTCCCTCACTTCTACCAACACGTCTACCTCACGTCTACCTCACTTCTACCAACACGTCTACCAACACGTCTACCTCACGTCTACCAACACGTCTACCAACACGTCTCCGTCTACCAACACGTCTACCAACACGTCTACCAACACGTCTACTTCCAACACGTCTACCAACACGTCTCACGTCTTCACTTCTCAACACGTCTACCAACACGTCTACCAACACGTCTACCACACGTCTACCAATTAACACGTCTACCTCACGTCTACCAACACGTCTACCTCACTTCTACCAACACGTCTACCTACCACTTCTACCACCAACACGTCTGCCTCACGTCTACCAACACGTCTACCTCACGTCTACCAACACGTCTACCTCACGTCTACCAACACATCTACCAACACGTCTACCTCACTTCTACCAACACGTCTACCTCTACCAACACGTCTACCTCACTTCTACCAACACGTCTACCTCACGTCTACCAACACGTCTACCTCACGTCTACCAACACGTCTACCTCACTTCTACCAACACGTCTACCTCACTTCTACCAACACGTCTACCAACACGTCTACCAACAACCGTCTACCTTCTACCAACACGTCTACCTCACTTCTACCAACACGTCTACCAACACGTCTACCTCACTTCTACCAACACGTCTACCTCACGTCTACCAACACGTCTACCTCACGTCTACCAACACGTCTACCTCACGTCTACCAACACATCTACCAACACGTCTACCTCACTTCTACCAACACGTCTACCAACACGTCTACCTCACTTCTACCAACACGTCTACCAACACGTCTACCAACACGTCTACCTCACGTCTACCAACACGTCTACCTCACTTCTACCAACAAGTCTACCTCACTTCTACCAACACGTCTACCAACACGTCTACCTCACTTCTACCAACACATCTACCTCATGTCTACCAACACGTCTACCTCACGTGTACCAACACGTCTACCTCACTTCTACCTCACGTCTACCTCACTCTACCAACTCACTCTACCAACACGTCTACATCACGTCTACCTCACTCTACCAACACGTCTACCTCACTTCTACCAACACGTCTACCAACACATCTCCCTCACGTCTACCAACACGTCTACCAACACGTCTACCAACACGTCTACCAACACGTCTACCTCACTTCTACCAACAGTCTACCAACACTTCTACCAACACGTCTACCAACACGTCTACCAACACGTCTACCAACACGTCTACCTCATGTCTACCAACACGTCTACCTCACGTCTATCAACACGTCTCCCTCACTTCTACCAACACGTCTACCTCACGTCTACCTCACTTCTACCAACACGTCTACCAACACGTCTACCAACACGTCTCCCTCACGTCTACCAACACGTCTACCAACACGTCTACCAACACGTCTATCAACACGTCTATCAACACGTCTACCAACACGTCTATCAACACGTCTACCAACACGTCTACCTCACGTCTATCAACACGTATACCAACACGTCTATCAACACGTCTACCAACACGTCTATCAACACGTCTATCAACACGTCTACCAACACGTCTACCTCACGTCTATCAACACGTATACCAACACGTCTATCAACACGTCTATCAACACGTCTATCAACACGTATACCTCACGTCTATCAACACGTCTATCAACACGTCTACCAACACGTCTACCAACACGTCTATCAACACGTCTACCAACACGTCTACCAACACGTCTATCAACACGTCTACCAACACGTCTACCAACACGTCTACCAACACGTCTACCAACACGTCTACCAACACGTCTACCAACACGTCTACCAACACGTCGATCAACACGTCTATCAACACGTCTATCAACACGTCTACCAACACGTCTACCTCACGTCTACCAACACGTCTACCTCACTTCTACCAACTCGTCTACCTCACTTCTACCAACACGTCTACCAACACATCTACCAACAAGTCTACCTCACTTCTACCAACACGTCTACCAACACGTCTACCTCACTTCTACCAACACGTCTACCTCACGTCTACCAACACGTCTACCTCACGTCTACCAACACGTCTACCTCACGTCTACCAACACGTCTACCTCACTTCTACCAACACGTCTACCTCACTTCTACCAACACGTCTACCTCACTTCTACCAACACGTCTACCTCACGTCTACCAACACGTCTACCTCACGTCTACCAACACGTCTACCTCACGTCTACCAACACGTCTACCTCACGTCTACCAACACGTCTACCAACACGTCTACCAACACGTCTATCACACGTCTACCTCACGTCTACCAACACGTCTACCTCACGTCTATCAACACGTCTATCAACACGTCTACCAACACGTCTATCAACACGTCTACCAACACGTCTATCAACACGTCTACCAACACGTCTATCAACACGTCTATCAACACGTCTACCAACACGTCTATCAACACGTCTACCAACACGTCTACCAACCGTCTACCAACACGTCTATCAACAACGTCTACCTCACGTCTATCAACACGTCTATCAACACGTCTACCAACACGTCTATCAACACGTCTACCAACACGTCTACCAACACGTCTACCAACACGTCTACCAACACGTCTACCAACGTCTACCTCACGTCTACCAACACGTCTACCTCACGTCTACCAACACGTCTACCAACACGTCTACCAACACGTCTACCAACACGTCTACCTCACGTCTACCAACACGTCTACCTCACGTCTACCAACACGTCTACCTCACGTCTATCAACACGTCTACCAACACGTCTACCTCACTTCTACCAACACGTCTACCTCACGTCTACCAACACGTCTACCACACGTCTACCTCACGTCTACCAACACATCTACCAACACGTCTCAACACGTCTACCAACACATCTATCAACACGTCTACCTCACGTCTACCAACACGTCTACCAACACGTCTACCTCACTTCTACCAACACGTCTACCCTCACGTCTACCAAACGTCTACCTCACGTCTACCAACACGTCTACCTCACTTCTATCAACACGTCTACCAACACGTCTATCAACACGTCTACCAACACGTCTACCTCAACGTCTACCAACACGTCTACCTCACGTCTACCAACACGTCTACCTCACGTCTATCAACACGTCTACCAACACGTCTATCAACACGTCTACCAACACGTCTACAACACGCGTCTACCTCACGTCTACCAACACGTCTACCTCACGTGTCTATCAACACGTCTACCAACACGTCTACCTCACGTCTACCAACACGTCTCAACACGTCTATCAACACGTCTATCAACACGTCTATCAACACGTCTATCAACACGTCTACCAACACGTCTACCAACACGTCTACCAACACGTCTCCCTCACTTCTACCAACACGTCTACCAACACGTCTATCAACACGTCTATCAACACGTCTACCAACACGTCTACCAACACGTCTACCAACACGTCTACCTCACGTCTACCAACACGTCTACCTCACGTCTATCAACACGTCTACCTCACGTCTACCAACACGTCTACCAACACGTCTACCAACACGTCTACCTCCACGTCTACCAACACGTCTACCCTCACGTCTACCAACACGTCTACCAACACGTCTACCTCACGTCTATCAACACGTCTACCTCACGTCTACCAACACGTCTATCAACACGTCTATCAACACGTCTATCAACACGTCTACCTCACGTCTACCAACACGTCTACCTCACGTCTACCAACACGTCTACCTCTATCAACGTCTATCAACACGTCTACCAACACATCAACGTCTACCTCACGTCTATCAACACGTCTACCAACACGTCTATCCTCACGTCTACCAACACGTCTATCAACACGTCTACCTCACGTCTATCAACACGTCTACCTCACGTCTATCAACACGTCTACCTCACGTCTATCAACACGTCTATCAACCTCCCACGTCTACCAACACGTCTACCTCACGTCTACCAACACGTCTACCTCACGTCTACCAACACGTCTACCAACACGTCTACCAACACGTCTACCAACACGTCTACCTCACGTCTACCTCACGTCTACCAACACGTCTACCAACACGTCTACCAACACGTCTACCTCACTTCGTCAACACGTCTACCTCACGTCTATCAACACGTCTACCAACACGTCTACCTCACGTCTACCAACACGTCTACCAACACGTCTATCAACACGTCTACCTCACGTCTACCAACACGTCTATCAACACGTCTACCAACACGTCTACCTCACGTCTACCAACACGTCTACCAACACGTCTACCAACACGTCTACCAACACGTCTCTACGTCAACCGTCTACTCAACACGTCTATCCTCACTTCTACCAACACGTCTACCTCACGTCTACCAACACGTCTACCTCACGTCTACCAACACGTCTACCTCACGTCTACCAACACGTCTACCAACACGTCTACCAACACGTCTACCTCACGTCTACCAACACGTCTACCTCACGTCTACCAACACGTCTACCTCACGTCTACCAACACGTCTACCTCACGTCTATCAACACGTCTACCTCACGTCTACCAACACGTCTACCAACACGTCTACCAACACGTCTACCTCACGTCTACCAACACGTCTACCAACACGTCTACCTCACTTCTACCAACACGTCTACCTCACGTCTACCAACACGTCTACCTCACGTCTACCAACACGTCTACCTCACGTCTACCAACACGTCTACCAACACGTCTACCTCACGTCTACCAACACGTCTACCAACACGTCTATCAGTCTCACGTCTACCAACACGTCTACCAACACGTCTACCTCACGTCTACCAACACGTCTACCTCACGTCTATCAACACGTCTACCAACACGTCTATCAACACGTCTACCTCACGTCTATCCTCACGTCTACCAACACGTCTACCTCACGTCTACCAACACGTCTCACCTCACGTCTATCAACATGTCTACCAACACGTCTACCTCACGTCTACCAACACGTCTACCAACACGTCTATCAACACGTCTACCAACACGTCTACCTCACGTCTACCAACACGTCTACCTCACGTCTACCAACACGTCTACCTCACGTCTACCAACACGTCTACCAACACGTCTATCAACACGTCTACCATCACGTCTACCAACACGTCTACCTCACGTCTACCAACACGTCTACCTCACGTCTATCAACACGTCTACCAACACGTCTACCTCACGTCTACCAACAAGTCTATCAACACGTCTATCAACACGTCTACCAACACGTCTATCAACACGTCTACCTCACGTCTATCAACACGTCTACCAACACGTCTACCTCACGTCTATCAACACGTGTACCTCACGTCTATCAACACGTCTACCAACACGTCTACCTCACGTCTATCAACACGTCTACCAACACGTCTACCAACACGTCTATCAACACGTCTACCTCACGTCTATCAACACGTCTACCAACACGTCTACCAACACGTCTACCAACACGTCTACCAACACGTCTACCTCACGTCTACCAACACGTCTACCAACACGTCTACCTCACGTCTACCAACACGTCTACCAACACGTCTACCAACACGTCTACCAACACGTCTATCAACACGTCTACCAACACGTCTACCAACACGTCTATCAACACGTCTACCAACACGTCTACCAACACGTCTATCAACACGTCTACCAACACGTCTACCAACACGTCTACCAACACTTCGATCAACACGTCTATCAACACGTCTATCAACACGTCTATCAACACGTCTACCAACACGTCTACCTCACGTCTACCAACACGTCTACCTCACTTCTACCAACTCGTCTACCTCACTTCTACCAACACGTCTACCAACACATCTACCAACAAGTCTACCTCACTTCTACCAACACGTCTACCAACACGTCTACCTCACTTCTACCAACACGTCTACCTCACGTCTACCAACACGTCTACCTCACGTCTACCAACACGTCTACCTCAATTCTACCAACACGTCTACCTCACTTCTACCAACACCTCTACCTCACTTCTACCAACACGTCTACCTCACTTCTACCAACACGTCTACCTCACGTCTACCAACACGTCTACCTCACGTCTACCAACACGTCTACCTCACGTCTACCAACACGTCTACCTCACTTCTACCAACAAGTCTACCAACACGTCTACCTCACTTCTACCAACACGTCTACCTCACTTCTACCAACACGTCTACCTCACGTCTACCAACACGTCTACCAACACGTCTACCAACACGTCTATCAACACGTCTACCAACACGTCTACCAACACGTCTATCAACACATCTACCATCACGTCTACCAACACGTCTATCCTCACGTCTACCAACACGTCTACCTCACGTCTACCAACACGTCTACCTCACGTCTACCAACACGTCTACCTCAACACTTCTACCAACACGTCTACCAACACGTCTACCTCACGTCTACCAACACGTCTACCTCACGTCTACCAACACGTCTACCTCACGTCTACCAACACGTCTACCAACACGTCTACCTCACGTCTACCAACACGTCTACCTCACGTCTACCAACACGTCTACCTCACGTCTATCAACACGTCTACCAACACGTCTACCTCACGTCTACCAACACGTCTACCTCACGTCTACCAACACGTCTACCTCACGTCTATCAACACGTCTACCAACACGTCTACCTCACGTCTACCAACACGTCTACCAACACGTCTATCAACACGTCTACCAACACGTCTACCTCACGTCTACCTCACGTCTATCAACACGTCTATCAACACGTCTACCAACACATCTATCAACACGTCTACCTCACGTCTATCAACACGTCTACCAACACGTCTACCTCACGTCTATCAACACGTCTACCTCACGTCTATCAACACGTCTACCAACACGTCTACTATCAACACGTCTATCAACACGTCTACCAACACGTCTATCAACACGTCTACCAACACGTCTACCAACACGTCTACCAACACGTCTACCTCCGTCTACCAACACGTCTACCTCACGTCTATCAACACGTCTACCAACACGTCTATCAACACGTCTACCAACACGTCTACCAACACGCCTACCTCTAACACGTCTACCAACACGTCTACCAACACGTCTATCAACACGTCTACCAACACGTCTACCTCACGTCTACCAACACGTCTATCAACACGTCTACCTACCAACACGTCTACCAACACGTCTACCTCAACACGTCTACCAACACGTCTATCAACACGTCTCCAACACGTCCAACACGTCTACCAACACGTCTACCAACACGTCTCTATCAACACGTCTACCAACACGTCTACGTCTACCAACACGTCTACCAACACGTCTATCCTCACGTCTACCAACACGTCTACCTCACGTCTACCAACACGTCTACCAACACGTCTACCGTCTATCAACACGTCTACCAACACGTCTACCAACACGTCTACCTCACGTCTATCAACACGTCTACCTCACGTCTACCAACACGTCTACCCTCCACGTCTACCAACACGTCTACCAACACGTCTACCAACACGTCTACCTCACGTCTATCAACACGTCTACCTCACGTCTATCAACACGTCTATCAACACGTCTATCAACACGTCTACCAACACGTCTATCAACACGTCTACCTCACGTCTATCAACACGTCTACCTCACGTCTATCAACACGTCTACCTCACGTCTACCAACACGTCTACCAACACGTCTACCTCACGTCTACCAACACGTCTACCTCACGTCTATCAACACGTCTACCAACACGTCTATCAACACGTCTACCAACACGTCTACCAACACGTCTACCAACACGTCTACCTCACGTCTACCTCACGTCTACCAACACGTCTACCTCACGTCTACCAACACATCTACCTCACGTCTACCAACACGTCTACCTCACGTCTATCAACAAGTCTACCAACACGTCTACCTCACGTCTACCAACACGTCTACCAACACGTCTATCAACACGTCTACCTCACGTCTACCAACACGTCTATCAACACGTCTACCAACACGTCTACCTCACGTCTACCAACACGTCTACCAACACGTCTATCAACACGTCTACCAACACGTCTATCAACACGTCTACCTCACGTCTATCAACACGTCTACCAACACGTCTACCAACACGTCTACCAACACGTCTATCAACACGTCTACCAACACGTCTACCAACACGTCTATCAACACATCTACCAACACGTCTACCAACACGTCTATCAACACGTCTACCAACACGTCTACCTCACGTCTACCAACACGTCTACCTCACGTCTACCAACACGTCTACCTCACGTCTATCAACACGTCTACCAACACGTCTACCAACACGTCTACCAACACGTCTACCAACACGTCTACCTCACGTCTATCAACACGTCTACCAACACGTCTACCTCACGTCTACCAACACGTCTACCTCACGTCTACCAACACGTCTACCTCACGTCTACCAACACGTCTACCTAACGTCTATCAACACGTCTACCAACACGTCTACCTCACGTCTACCAACACGTCTACCAACACGTCTATCAACACGTCTACCAACACGTCTACCAACACGTCTACCTCACGTCTACCTCACGTCTATCAACACGTCTATCAACACGTCTACCAACACATCTATCAACACGTCTACCTCACGTCTATCAACACGTCTACCAACACGTCTACCTCACGTCTATCAACACGTCTACCTCACGTCTATCAACATGTCTACCAACACGTCTACCTCACGTCTATCAACACGTCTACCAACACGTCTATCAACACGTCTACCAACACGTCTACCTCACGTCTACCAACACGTCTACCTCACGTCTACTAACACGTCTACCTCACGTCTATCAACACGTCTACCAACACGTCTATCAACACGTCTACCAACACGTCTACCAACACGTCTACCTCACGTCTACCAACACGTCTACCTCACGTCTATCAACACGTCTACCAACACGTCTACCTCACGTCTACCAACAAGTCTATCAACACGTCTATCAACACGTCTACCAACACGTCTATCAACACGTCTACCTCACGTCTATCAACACGTCTACCAACACGTCTACCTCACGTCTATCAACACGTGTACCTCACGTCTATCAACACGTCTACCAACACGTCTACCAACACGTCTACCTCACGTCTATCAACACGTCTACCAACACGTCTACCAACACGTCTATCAACACGTCTACCTCACGTCTATCAACACGTCTACCAACACGTCTACCAACACGTCTACCAACACGTCTACCAACACGTCTACCTCACGTCTACCAACACGTCTACCTCACGTCGACCAACACGTCTACCTCACGTCGACCAACACGTCTACCTCACGTCTACCAACACGTCTACCTCACGTCTACCAACACGTCTATCAACACGTCTACCAACACGTCTACCAACACGTCTATCAACACGTCTACCAACACGTCTACCAACACGTCTACCAACACTTCGATCAACACGTCTATCAACACGTCTATCAACACGTCTATCAACACGTCTACCAACACGTCTACCTCACGTCTACCAACACGTCTACCTCACTTCTACCAACTCGTCTACCTCACTTCTACCAACACGTCTACCAACACATCTACCAACAAGTCTACCTCACTTCTACCAACACGTCTACCAACACGTCTACCTCACTTCTACCAACACGTCTACCTCACGTCTACCAACACGTCTACCTCACGTCTACCAACACGTCTACCTCAATTCTACCAACACGTCTACCTCACTTCTACCAACACCTCTACCTCACTTCTACCAACACGTCTACCTCACTTCTACCAACACGTCTACCTCACGTCTACCAACACGTCTACCTCACGTCTACCAACACGTCTACCTCACGTCTACCAACACGTCTACCTCACTTCTACCAACAAGTCTACCAACACGTCTACCTCACTTCTACCAACACGTCTACCTCACTTCTACCAACACGTCTACCTCACGTCTACCAACACGTTTACCTCACGTCTACCAACACATCTACCAACACGTCTACCTCACTTCTACCAACACGTCTACCAACACGTCTACCTCACTTCTACCAACACGTCTACCTCACGTCTACCAACACGTCTACCTCACGTCTACCAACACGTCTACCTCACTTCTAACAACAAGTCTACCTCACTTCTACCAACACGTCTACCAACACGTCTACCTCACTTCTACCAACACATCTACCTCATGTCTACCAACACGTCTACCTCACGTCTACCAACACGTCTACCTCACTTCTACCTCACGTATACCTCACGTCTACCTCACTCTACCAACACGTCTACCTCACGTCTACCTCACTCTACCAACACGTCTACCTCACTTCTACCAACACGTCTACCAACACATCTCCCTCACGTCTACCAACACGTCTACCAACACGTCTACCTCACGTCTACCAACACGTCTACCTCACTTCTACCAACAAGTCTACCTCACTTCTACCAACACGTCTACCAACACGTCTACCTCACGTCTACCAACACGTCTACCTCACTTCTACCAACACGTCTACCTCACTTCTACCAACACGTCTACCTCACTTCTACCAACACGTCTACCTCACGTCTACCTCACGTCTACCTCACGTCTATCAACACGTCTATCAACACGTCTACCAACACGTCTATCAACACGTCTATCAACACGTCTACCAACACGTCTATCAACACGTCTACCAACACGTCTACCTCACGTCTATCAACACGTATACCAACACGTCTATCAACACGTCTACCAACACGTCTATCAACACGTCTATCAACACGTATACCTCACGTCTATCAACACGTATACCTCACGTCTATCAACACGTATACCAACACGTCTATCAACACGTCTATCAACACGTCTATCAACACGTATACCTCACGTCTATCAACACGTCTATCAACACGTCTACCAACACGTCTACCAACACGTCTACCAACACGTCTATCAACACGTCTACCAACACGTCTACCAACACGTCTATCAACACGTCTACCAACACGTCTACCAACACGTCTATCAACACGTCTACCAACACGTCTACCAACACGTCTACCAACACGTCGATCAACACGTCTATCAACACGTCTATCAACACGTCTATCAACACGTCTACCAACACGTCTACCTCACGTCTACCAACACGTCTACCTCACTTCTACCAACTCGTCTACCTCACTTCTACCAACACGTCTACCAACACATCTACCAACAAGTCTACCTCACGTCTACCAACACGTCTACCAACACGTCTACCTCACGTCTACCAACACGTCTACCTCACGTCTACCAACACGTCTACCTCACGTCTACCAACACGTCTACCTCACGTCTGCCAACACGTCTACCTCACGTCTACCAACACGTCTACCTCACGTCTACCAACACGTCTATCCTCACGTCTACCAACACGTCTACCTCACGTCTACCAACACGTCTATCAACACGTCTACCAACACGTCTACCAACACGTCTACCAACACGTCTACCAACACGTCTACCAACACGTCTACCAACACGTCTACCTCACTTCTACCAACACGTCTACCTCACTTCTACCAACACGTCTACCTCACGTCTACCAACACGTCTACCAACACGTCTACCAACACGTCTATCAACACGTCTACCAACACGTCTACCAACACGTCTATCAACACATCTACCAACACGTCTACCAACACGTCTATCAACACGTCTACCAACACGTCTACCTCACGTCTACCAACACGTCTACCTCACGTCTACCAACACGTCTACCTCACGTCTATCAACACGTCTACCAACACGTCTACCAACACGTCTACCAACACGTCTACCAACACGTCTACCTCACGTCTACCAACACGTCTACCTCACGTCTATCAACACGTCTACCAACACGTCTACCTCACGTCTACCAACACGTCTACCTCACGTCTACCAACACGTCTACCTCACGTCTATCAACACGTCTACCAACACGTCTACCTCACGTCTACCAACACGTCTACCTCACGTCTACCAACACGTCTACCTCACGTCTATCAACACGTCTACCAACACGTCTACCTCACGTCTACCAACACGTCTACCAACACGTCTATCAACACGTCTACCAACACGTCTACCAACACGTCTACCTCACGTCTATCAACACGTCTATCAACACGTCTACCAACACATCTATCAACACGTCTACCTCACGTCTATCAACACGTCTACCAACACGTCTACCACACGTCTATCAACACGTCTACCTCACGTCTATCAACATGTCTACCAACATGTCTACCTCACGTCTATCAACACGTCTACCAACACGTCTATCAACACGTCTACCAACACGTCTACCTCACGTCTACCAACACGTCTACCTCACGTCTACCAACACGTCTACCTCACGTCTATCAACACGTCTACCAACACGTCTATCAACACGTCTACCAACACGTCTACCAACACGTCTACCTCACGTCTACCAACACGTCTACCTCACGTCTATCAACACGTCTACCTCACGTCTACCCAACACGTCTACCAACACGTCTATCAACACGTCTACCAACACGTCTATCAACACGTCTACCAACACGTCTATCAACACGTCTACCAACACGTCTACCTCACGTCTATCAACACGTCTACCTCACGTCTATCAACACGTCTACCTCACGTCTACCAACACGTCTATCAACACGTCTACCAATACGTCTATCAACACGTCTACCAACACGTCCACCTCACGTCTACCAACACGTCTACCTCACGTCTACCAACACGTCTACCTCACGTCTATCAACACGTCTACCAACACGTCTATCAACACGTCTACCAACACGTCTACCAACACGTCTACCTCACGTCTACCAACACGTCTACCTACGTCTATCAACACGTCTACCAACACGTCTACCTCACGTCTACCAACACGTCTACCTCACGTCTATCAACACGTCTACCTCACGTCTATCAACACGTCTACCAACACGTCTACGTCTCACGTCTACCAACACGTCTACCTCACGTCTATCAACACGTCTACCAACACGTCTATCAACACGTCTACCAATCACGTCTACCTCACGTCTACCAACACGTCTACCTCACGTCTATCAACACGTCTATCAACACGTCTACCAACACGTCTATCAACACGTCTACCTCACGTCTATCAACACGTCTACCAACACGTCTACCAACACGTCTACCAACACGTCTATCAACACGTCTACCAACACGTCTACCTCACGTCTATCAACACGTCTACCAACACGTCTACCAACACGTCTACCAATCACGTCTACCAACACGTCTCACGTCTACCAACACGTCTACCTCACGTCTACCAACACGTCTACCAACACGTCTATCAACACGTCTACCAACACGTCTACCAACACGTCTACCAACACGTCTATCTCACGTCTACCAACACGTCTACCAACACGTCTATCAACACGTCTACCAACACGTCTACCTCACGTCTACCAACACGTCTACAACACGTCTACCAACACGTCTACCTCACGTCTACCAACACGTCTACCAACACGTCTACCAACACGTCTACCTCACGTCTACCAACACGTCTACCAACACGTCTACCTCACGTCTACCAACACGTCTACCTCACGTCTACCCACGTCTACCTCACGTCTATCAACACGTCTACCAACACGTCTACCTCACGTCTACCAACACGTCTACCTCACGTCTACCAACACGTCTACCTCACGTCTACCAACACGTCTACCAACACGTCTACCTCACGTCTACCAACACGTCTACCAACACGTCTACCAACACGTCTATCAACACGTCTACCAACACGTCTACCAACACGTCTATCAACAACACGTCTACCAACACGTCTACCTCACGTCTACCAACACGTCTACCTCACGTCTACCAACACGTCTACCTCACGTCTACCAACACGTCTACCTCACGTCTACCAACACGTCTACCAACACGTCTACCAACACGTCTACCTCAACACGTCTACCAACACGTCTACCTCACGTCTACCAACACGTCTATCAACACGTCTACCCAACACGTCTACCAACACGTCTACCTCACGTCTACCAACACGTCTACGTCTACCACGTCTATCAACACGTCTACCAACACGTCTACCTCACGTCTACCAACACGTCTACCTCACGTCTCACGTCTACCAACACGTCTACCAACACGTCTACCAACACGTCTACCAACACGTCTACCTCACGTCTACCAACACGTCTACCAACACGTCTACCAACACGTCTACCAACACGTCTACCAACACGTCTACCTACGTCTACCTCACGTCTACCAACACGTCTATCAACACGTCTACCTCACGTCTATCAACACGTCTACCTCACGTCTATCAACACGTCTACCAACACGTCTACACGTCTATCAACACGTCTACCTCACGTCTATCAACACGTCTACCACGTCTACCTCACGTCTATCAACACGTCTACCAACACGTCTACCAACACGTCTACCAACACGTCTACCTCACGTCTACCAACACGTCTACGTCTACCACGTCTACCAACACGTCTACCTCACGTCTACCAACACGTCTACCTCACGTCTATCAACACGTCTACCAACACGTCTACCAACACGTCTACCTCACGTCTACCAACACGTCTACCTCACGTCTATCAACACGTCTACCAACACGTCTACCTCACGTCTACCAACACGTCTACCTCAACACGTCTACCAACACGTCTACCAACACGTCTAACACGCCTACCAACACGTCTACCTCAACACGTCTACCAACACGTCTATCAACACGTCTACCTCACGTCTATCAACACGTCTACCTCACGTCTATCAACACGTCTACCAACACGTCTACGTCTACCAACACGTCTACCAACACGTCTACCAACACGTCTACCAACACGTCTACGTCTACCAACACGTCTATCAACACGTCTACCAACACGTCTACCTCGTCTATCACGTCTACCAACACGTCTACCAACACGTCTACCAACACGTCTACCAACACGTCTACCAACACGTCTACCAACACGTCTACCAACACGTCTACCAACACGTCTACCTCACGTCTACCAACACGTCTACCTCACGTCTATCAACACGTCTACCAACACGTCTACCAACCGTCTACCAACACGTCTATCAACGTCTACCAACACGTCTACCTCACGTCTACCAACACGTCTACCAACACGTCTACCTCACGTCTACCCACGTCTACCTCACGTCTACCAACACGTCTACCAACACGTCTACCAACACGTCTACCAACACGTCTACCTCACGTCTACCAACACGTCTACCAACCGTCTACCTCACGTCTACCAACACGTCTACCTCACGTCTACCAACACGTCTACCTCACGTCTATCAACACGTCGTCTACCAACACGTCTACCTCACGTCTACCAACACGTCTACCTCACGTCTATCAACACGTCTACCAACACGTCTACCAACACGTCTATCAACACGTCTACCACGTCTATCAACACGTCTACCGTCTATCACGTCTACCAACACGTCTACCTCACGTCTACCAACACTACGTCTACCAACACGTCTACCAACACGTCTACCAACACGTCTACCAACACGTCTACCAACACGTCTACCAACACGTCTACCAACACGTCTACCAACACGTCTACCTCACGTCTACCAACACGTCCTCACGTCTATCAACACGTCTACCAACACGTCTACCAACACGTCTACCAACACGTCTACCAACACGTCTACCTCACGTCTACCAACACGTCTACCAACGTCGTCTATCACGTCTACCAACACGTCTACCAACACGTCTATCAACACGTCTACCAACACGTCTACCTCACGTCTACCAACACGTCTACCAACACGTCTACCAACACGTCTACCTCACGTCTACCAACACGTCTATCAACGTCTACCAACACGTCTACCAACACGTCTACCAACACGTCTACCAACACGTCTACCTCAACGTCTACCAACACGTCTACCTCACGTCTACCAACACGTCTACCTCACGTCTACCAACACGTCTATCACGTCTACCAACACGTCTACCTCACGTCTACCAACACGTCTACCTCCGTCTACCAACACGTCTACCTCCGTCTATCCGTCTACGTCTACCAACACGTCTACCTCACGTCTACCAACACGTCTACCTCCACGTCTATCAACACGTCTACCAACACGTCTACCTCACGTCTACCAACACGTCTACCAACACGTCTATCAACACGTCTACCAACACGTCTACCAACACATCTACCTCACGTCTACCTCCACGTCTACCAACACGTCTACCAACACGTCTACCAACACGTCTACCAACACGTCTACCAACCACGTCTACCTCACACGTCTACCACGTCTACCACGTCTACCTCACGTCTACCAACACGTCTACCTCACGTCTATCAACACGTCTACCTCACGTCTATCAACACGTCTACCAACACGTCTACCAACACGTCTACCAACACGTCTACCAACACGTCTACCTCACGTCTACCAACACGTCTACCTCCGTCTACCAACACGTCTACCTCACGTCTATCAACACGTCTACCAACACGTCTCAACCAACACGTCTACCAACACGTCTACCTCACGTCTACCAACACGTCTACCTCACGTCTATCAACACGTCTACCAACACGTCTACCTCACGTCTACCAACACGTCTACCTCACGTCTACCAACACGTCTACCAACACGTCTACCAACACGTCTACCAACACGTCTGCCAACCACGTCTACAACCGTCTACCAACACGTCTACCTCACGTCTATCAACACGTCTACCAACACGTCTACCTCACGTCTACCTCCGTCTACCAACACGTCTATCCTCACGTCTACCAACACGTCTACCTCACGTCTATCAACACGTCTACCTCACGTCTATCAACACGTCTACCAACACGTCTACCTCACGTCTATCAACACGTCTACCTCACGTCTATCAACACGTCTACCAACACGTCTACCTCCGTCTATCAACACGTCTACCAACACGTCTATCAACACGTCTACCAACACGTCTACCTCACGTCTACCAACACGTCTACCTCACGTCTACCAACACGTCTACCTCACGTCTATCAACACGTCTACCAACACGTCTACCTCACGTCTACCAACACGTCTACCTCCACGTCTACCAACACGTCTACCTCACGTCTATCAACACGTCTACCAACACGTCTACCTCACGTCTACCAACAAGTCTACCTCACGTCTATCAACACGTCTACCAACACGTCTACCAACCGTCTATACGTCTCAACACGTCTACCAACACGTCTATCACACGTCTACCTCACGTCTACCTCAACACGTCTACCAACACGTCTACCTCACGTCTATCAACACGTCTACCAACACGTCTATCAACACGTCTACCAACACGTCTACCAACACGTCTACCAACACGTCTACCTCACGTCTACCAACACGTCTACCTCACGTCTATCAACACGTCTACCAACACGTCTATAACACGTCTACCAACACGTCTACCTCACGTCTACCAACACGTCTACCTCACGTCTATCAACACGTCTACCAACACGTCTATCAACACGTCTACCAACACGTCTACCTCACGTCTACCAACACGTCTACCTCCGTCTATCAACACGTCTACCAACCACGTCTACCTCACGTCTACCAACACGTCTACAACACGTCTACCAACACGTCTACCTCACGTCTATCAACACGTCTACCAACACGTCTACCTCCGTCTATCAACACGTCTATCAACACGTCTACCAACACGTCTACCAACACGTCTATCCTCACGTCTACCAACACGTCTATCAACACGTCTACCTCACGTCTACCAACACGTCTACCTCACGTCTATCAACACGTCTACCAACACGTCTACCTCACGTCTACCAACACGTCTACCTCACGTCTATCAACACGTCTACCAACACGTCTACCAACACGTCTACCAACACGTCTACCAACACGTCTACCAACACGTCTACCTCCGTCTACCTCACGTCTACCAACACGTCTACCTCACGTCTACCAACACATCTACCTCACGTCTACCAACACGTCTACCTCACGTCTACCAACACGTCTACCAACACGTCTACCTCACGTCTACCAACACGTCTACCAACACGTCTATACACGTCTCTCACGTCTACCAACACGTCTACCAACACGTCTACCAACACGTCTACCTCACGTCTATCAACACGTCTACCAGCACGTCTATCAACACGTCTATCAACACGTCTACCAACACGTCTATCAACACGTCTACCTCACGTCTATCAACACGTCTACCAACACGTCTACCAACACGTCTACCAACACGTCTATCAACACGTCTACCAACACGTCTACCAACACGTCTATCAACACGTCTACCAACACGTCTACCAACACGTCTATCAACACGTCTACCAACACGTCTACCTCACGTCTACCAACACGTCTACCTCACGTCTACCAACACGTCTACCTCACGTCTATCAACACGTCTACCAACACGTCTACCAACACGTCTACCAACACGTCTACCAACACGTCTACCTCACGTCTACCAACACGTCTACCTCACGTCTATCAACACGTCTACCAACACGTCTACCTCACGTCTACCAACACGTCTACCTCACGTCTACCAACACGTCTACCTCACGTCTATCAACACGTCTACCAACACGTCTACCTCACGTCTACCAACACGTCTACCTCACGTCTACCAACACGTCTACCTCACGTCTATCAACACGTCTACCAACACGTCTACCTCACGTCTACCAACACGTCTATCAACACGTCTATCAACACGTCTACCAACACATCTATCAACACGTCTACCTCACGTCTATCAACGTCTATCAACACGTCTACCAACACATCTATCAACACGTCTACCTCACGTCTATCAACACGTCTACCAACACGTCTACCTCACGTCTATCAACACGTCTACCTCACGTCTACCAACACGTCTACCTCACGTCTATCAACACGTCTACCAACACGTCTATCAACACGTCTACCAACACGTCTACCTCACGTCTACCAACACGTCTACCTCACGTCTACCAACACGTCTACCTCACGTCTATCAACACGTCTACCAACACGTCTATCAACACGTCTACCAACACGTCTACCTCACGTCTACCAACACGTCTACCTCACGTCTATCAACACGTCTACCAACACGTCTACCTCACGTCTACCAACAAGTCTATCAACACGTCTATCAACACGTCTACCAACACGTCTACCAACACGTCTACCTCACGTCTACCAACACGTCTACCTCACGTCTATCAACACGTCTACCAACACGTCTATCAACACGTCTACCAACACGTCTACCAACACGTCTACCAACACGTCTACCTCACGTCTATCAACACGTCTACCAACACGTCTACCTCACGTCTACCAACACATCTACCTCACGTCTACCAACACGTCTACCTCACGTCTATCAACAAGTCTACCAACACGTCTACCTCACGTCTACCAACACGTCTACCAACACGTCTATCAACACGTCTACCAACACGTCTACCTCACGTCTACCAACACGTCTATCAACACGTCTACCAACACGTCTACCTCACGTCTACCAACACGTCTACCAACACGTCTACCAACACGTCTACCTCTTCACGCGTCTATCAACACGTCTACCTCACGTCTATCAACACGTCTACCAACACACGTCTACCAACACGTCTACCAACACGTCTATCCTCACGTCTACCAACACGTCTACCTCACGTCTATCAACACACGTCTACCAACACGTCTACCAACACGTCTACCAACACGTCTACCTCACGTCTACCAACACGTCTACCTCACGTCTACCAACACGTCTACCTCACGTCTATCAACACGTCTACCAACACGTCTACGTCAACACGTCTACCAACACGTCTACCAACACGTCTACCTCACGTCTACCAACACGTCTACCTCACGTCTATCAACACGTCTACCAACACGTCTACCTCACGTCTACCAACGTCTACCAACACGTCTACCAACACGTCTACCAACACGTCTATCAACACGTCTACCAACACGTCTACCTCACGTCTACCAACACGTCTACCTCACGTCTACCAACACGTCTACCTCACGTCTATCAACACGTCTACCAACACGTCTCTACCAACACGTCTACCAACACGTCTATCAACACGTCTACCAACACGTCTACCAACACGTCTACCAACACGTCTACCAACACGTCTACCTCACGTCTATCAACACGTCTACCAACACGTCTACCTCACGTCTATCAACACGTCTACCTCACGTCTATCAACACGTCTACCAACACGTCTACCAACACGTCTACCAACACGTCTACCTCACGTCTACCAACACGTCTACCTCACGTCTATCAACACGTCTACCTCCCGTCTATCAACACGTCTACCAACACGTCTACCTCACGTCTACCAACACGTCTACCTCACGTCTACCAACACGTCTACGTCTATCACGTCTATCAACACGTCTACCCAACACGTCTACCTCACGTCTATCAACACGTCTACCAACACGTCTACCTCACGTCTACCAACACGTCTACCTCACGTCTATCAACACGTCTACCAACGTCTACCAACACGTCTATCAACACGTCTACCAACACGTCTATCAACACGTCTACCAACACGTCTATCAACGTCACGTCTACCAACACGTCTACCTCACGTCTACCAACACGTCTACCTCACGTCTACCAACACGTCTACCTCACGTCTATCAACACGTCTACCAACACGTCTACCAACACGTCTACCAACACGTCTACCAACACGTCTACCAACACGTCTACCAACACGTCTACCAACACGTCTATCAACACGTCTACCAACACGTCTACCCACGTCTACCAACACGTCTACCTCACGTCTACCAACACGTCTACCTCACGTCTATCAACACGTCTACCAACACGTCTACCTCACGTCTACCAACACGTCTACCTCACGTCTACCAACACGTCTACCTCACGTCTATCAACACGTCTACCAACACGTCTACCAACACGTCTACCAACACGTCTACCAACACGTCTACCAACACGTCTACCAACACGTCTACCCTCACGTCTACCTCACGTCTATCAACACGTCTATCAACACGTCTACCAACACGTCTATCAACACGTCTACCTCACGTCTATCAACACGTCTACCAACACGTCTACCAACACGTCTATCAACACGTCTACCTCACGTCTATCAACACGTCTACCTCACGTCTATCAACACGTCTACCTCACGTCTACCAACACGTCTACCAACACGTCTACCTCACGTCTACCAACACGTCTACCTCACGTCTATCAACACGTCTACCAACACGTCTATCACGTCTACCAACACGTCTACCAACACGTCTACCAACACGTCTACCTCACGTCTATCAACACGTCTACCAACACGTCTACCAACACGTCTACCAACACGTCTACCTCACGTCTACCAACACGTCTACCTCACGTCTACCAACAAGTCTACCAACACGTCTACCTCACGTCTACCAACACGTCTACCTCACGTCTACCAACACGTCTACCTCACGTCTACCAACACGTCTACCCCTACGTCTATCAACACGTCTACCAACACGTCTACCAACACGTCTACCAACACGTCTACCAACACGTCTACCAACACGTCTACCAACACGTCTACCAACCGTCTACCAACACGTCTACCTCACGTCTACCAACACGTCTACAACACGTCTATCAACACGTCTACCAACACGTCTATCAACACGTCTACCAACACGTCTACCAACACGTCTATCAACACGTCTACCAACACGTCTACCTCACGTCTACCAACACGTCTATCAACACGTCTACCAACACGTCTACCTCACGTCTACCAACACGTCTACCAACACGTCTATCAGCACGTCTACCAGCACGTCTATCAACACGTCTATCAACACGTCTACCAACACGTCTATCAACACGTCTACCTCACGTCTATCAACACGTCTACCAACACGTCTACCAACACGTCTACCAACACGTCTATCAACACGTCTACCAACACGTCTACCAACACGTCTATCAACACATCTACCAACACGTCTACCAACACGTCTATCAACACGTCTACCAACACGTCTACCTCACGTCTACCAACACGTCTACCTCACGTCTACCAACACGTCTACCTCCCGTCTCAACACGTCTACCAACACGTCTACCAACACGTCTACCAACACGTCTACCAACACGTCTACCTCACGTCTACCAACACGTCTACCTCACGTCTATCAACACGTCTACCAACACGTCTACCTCACGTCTACCAACACGTCTACCTCACGTCTACCAACACGTCTACCTCACGTCTATCAACACGTCTACCAACACGTCTACCTCACGTCTACCAACACGTCTACCTCACGTCTACCAACACGTCTACCTCACGTCTATCAACACGTCTACCAACACGTCTACCAACACGTCTACCAACACGTCTACCAACACGTCTACCAACACGTCTACCAACACGTCTACCAACACGTCTACCACGTCTACCTCACGTCTATCAACACGTCTATCAACACGTCTACCAACACATCTACCAACACGTCTACCAACACGTCTATCAACACGTCTACCAACACGTCTACCTCACGTCTATCAACACGTCTACCTCACGTCTATCCACGTCTACCAACACGTCTACCTCACGTCTATCAACACGTCTACCAACACGTCTATCAACACGTCTACCAACACGTCTACCTCACGTCTACCAACCAACACGTCTACCTCCGTCTACCAACACGTCTACCTCACGTCTATCAACACGTCTACCAACACGTCTACCAACACGTCTACCAACACGTCTACCTCACGTCTACCAACACGTCTACCAACACGTCTATCTCACGTCTACGTCTACCAACACGTCTACCTCACGTCTACCAACAAGTCTATCACACGCGTCTATCAACACGTCTACCAACACGTCTATCAACACGTCTACCAACACGTCTACCTCACGTCTACCAACACGTCTACCTCACGTCTATCAACACGTACCTCACGTCTATCAACACGTCTACCAACACGTCTACCAACACGTCTATCAACACGTCTACCAACACGTCTATCAACACGTCTACCTCCGTCTATCAACACGTCTACCAACACGTCTACCAACACGTCTACCAACACGTCTATCAACACGTCTACCAACACGTCTATCCTCACGTCTACCAACACGTCTACCAACACGTCTACCAACACGTCTACCTCACGTCTACCAACACGTCTACCTCACGTCTACCAACACGTCTACCTCACGTCTATCAACACGTCTACCAACACGTCTATCAACACGTCTACCAACACGTCTACCTCACGTCTACCAACACGTCTACCTCAACACGTCTCAACACGTCTACCACACGTCTACCCACGTCAGTCTACCAACACGTCTACCAACACGTCTACCAACACGTCTACCAACACGTCTACCAACACGTCTACCTCACGTCTATCAACACGTCTACCAACACGTACCAACACGTCTACCAACACGTCTACCTCACGTCTATCAACACGTCTACCTCACGTCTATCAACACGTCTACCAACACGTCTACCTCAACACGTCTACCAACGTCACGTCTACCAACACGTCTACCAACACGTCTATCAACACGTCTACCAACACGTCTACCAACACGTCTATCAACACGTCTACCAACACGTCTACCAACACGTCTATCAACACGTCTACCAACACGTCTATCAACACGTCTACCAACACGTCTACCTCCGTCTACCAACACGTCTACCTCACGTCTATCAACACGTCTACCAACACGTCTACCAACACGTCTACCAACACGTCTACCTCACGTCTACCAACACGTCTACCTCACGTCTATCAACACGTCTACCAACACGTCTACCTCACGTCTACCAACACGTCTACCTCACGTCTACCAACACGTCTACCTCACGTCTATCAACACGTCTACCAACACGTCTACCTCACGTCTACCAACACGTCTACCTCACGTCTACCAACACGTCTACCAACACGTCTACCAACACGTCTACCAACACGTCTACCTCACGTCTACCAACACGTCTACCTCACGTCTATCAACACGTCTACCAACACGTCTACCTCACGTCTACCAACACGTCTACCTCACGTCTACCAACACGTCTACCTCACGTCTATCAACACGTCTACCAACACGTCTACCTCACGTCTACCAACACGTCTACCAACACGTCTATCAACACGTCTACCAACACGTCTACCAACACGTCTACCTCACGTCTACCTCACGTCTATCAACACGTCTATCAACACGTCTACCAACACATCTATCAACACGTCTACCTCACGTCTATCAACACGTCTACCAACACGTCTACCTCACGTCTATCAACACGTCTACCTCACGTCTATCAACATGTCTACCAACACGTCTACCTCACGTCTATCAACACGTCTACCAACACGTCTATCAACACGTCTACCAACACGTCTACCTCACGTCTACCAACACGTCTACCTCACGTCTACCAACACGTCTACCTCACGTCTATCAACACGTCTACCAACACGTCTACCAACACGTCTACCAACACGTCTACCTCACGTCTACCAACACGTCTACCTCACGTCTATCAACACGTCTACCAACACGTCTACCTCACGTCTACCAACAAGTCTATCAACACGTCTATCAACACGTCTACCAACACGTCTATCAACACGTCTACCTCACGTCTATCAACACGTCTACCAACACGTCTACCTCACGTCTATCAACACGTGTACCTCACGTCTATCAACACGTCTACCAACACGTCTACCTCACGTCTATCAACACGTCTACCAACACGTCTATCAACACGTCTACCTCACGTCTATCAACACGTCTACCAACACGTCTACCAACACGTCTACCAACACGTCTATCAACACGTCTACCAACACGTCTACCTCACGTCTACCAACACGTCTACCTCACGTCGACCAACACGTCTACCTCACGTCTACCAACACGTCTACCTCACGTCTACCAACACGTCTACCTCACGTCTATCAACACGTCTACCAACACGTCTACCTCACGTCTACCAACACGTCTACCTCACGTCTACCAACACGTCTACCTCACGTCTATCAACACGTCTACCAACACGTCTACCTCACGTCTACCAACACGTCTACCAACACGTCTATCAACACGTCTACCAACACGTCTACCAACACGTCTACCTCACGTCTATCAACACGTCTATCAACACGTCTACCAACACGTCTATCAACACGTCTACCTCACGTCTATCAACACGTCTACCTCACGTCTATCAACACGTCTACCAACACGTCTACCAACACGTCTATCAACACGTCTACCAGCACGTCTATCAACACGTCTACCAACACGTCTACCAACACGTCTATCAACACGTCTACCAACACGTCTACCAACACGTCTATCAACACATCTACCAACACGTCTACCAACACGTCTATCAACACGTCTACCAACACGTCTACCTCACGTCTACCAACACGTCTACCTCACGTCTACCAACACGTCTACCTCACGTCTATCAACACGTCTACCAACACGTCTACCAACACGTCTACCAACACGTCTACCTCACGTCTACCAACACGTCTACCTCACGTCTATCAACACGTCTACCAACACGTCTACCTCACGTCTACCAACACGTCTACCTCACGTCTACCAACACGTCTACCTCACGTCTATCAACACGTCTACCAACACGTCTACCTCACGTCTACCAACACGTCTACCTCACGTCTACCAACACGTCTACCTCACGTCTATCAACACGTCTACCAACACGTCTACCTCACGTCTACCAACACGTCTACCAACACGTCTATCAACACGTCTACCAACACGTCTACCAACACGTCTACCTCACGTCTACCTCACGTCTATCAACATGTCTATCAACACGTCTACCAACACATCTATCAACACGTCTACCTCACGTCTACCAACACGTCTATCAACACGTCTACCTCACGTCTATCAACACGTCTACCAACACGTCTACCTCACGTCTATCAACACGTCTACCAACACGTCTATCAACACGTCTACCAACACGTCTATCAACACGTCTATCAACACGTCTACCAACACATCTATCAACACGTCTACCTCACGTCTATCAACACGTCTACCAACACATCTACCAACACGTCTATCAACACGTCTACCAATACGTCTATCAACACGTCTACCAACACGTCCACCTCACGTCTACCAACACGTCTACCTCACGTCTACCAACACGTCTACCTCACGTCTATCAACACGTCTACCAACACGTCTATCAACACGTCTACCAACACGTCTACCAACACGTCTACCTCACGTCTACCAACACGTCTACCTCACGTCTATCAACACGTCTACCAACACGTCTACCTCACGTCTACCAACACGTCTACCTCACGTCTACCAACACGTCTACCTCACGTCTATCAACACGTCTACCAACACGTCTACCTCACGTCTACCAACACGTCTACCTCACGTCTACCAACACGTCTACCTCACGTCTATCAACACGTCTACCAACACGTCTACCTCACGTCTATCAACACGTCTATCAACACGTCTATCAACACGTCTACCAACACGTCTATCAACACGTCTACCTCACGTCTATCAACACGTCTACCTCACGTCTATCAACACGTCTACCTCACGTCTATCAACACGTCTACCAACACGTCTACCTCACGTCTATCAACACGTCTACCAACACGTCTACCTCACGTCTATCAACACGTCTACCTCACGTCTATCAACAAGTCTATCAACACGTCTACCTCACGTCTATCAACACGTCTACCTCACGTCTATCAACACGTCTACCAACACGTCTACCTCACGTCTATCAACACGTCTACCAACACGTCTATCAACAAGTCTACCAACACGTCTACCTCACGTCTACCAACACGTCTACCAACACGTCTATCAACACGTCTATCAACACGTCTATCAACACGTCTACCTCACGTCTACCAACACGTCTACCAACACGTCTATCAACACGTCTACCTCACGTCTACCAACACGTCTACCTCACGTCTACCAACACGTCTACCTCACGTCTACCAACACGTCTACCTCACGTCTATCAACAAGTCTACCAACACGTCTACCTCACGTCTACCAACACGTCTATCAACACGTCTATCAACACGTCTATCAACAAGTCTACCAACACGTCTACCTCACATCTACCAACACGTCTATCAACACGTCTACCTCACGTCTATCAACACGTCTACCAACACGTCTATCAACACCTCTACCAACACGTCTATCAACACGTCTATCAACACGTCTACCAACACGTCTACCAACACGTCTATCAACACAACTATCAACACGTCTATCAACACGTCTACCAACACGTCTACCAACACGTCTACCAACACGTCTATCAACACGTCTACCAACACGTCTATCAACACGTCTACCAACACGTCTACCAACACGTCTACCAACACGTCTATCAACACGTCTACCTCACGTCTACCAACACGTCTACCTCACGTCTACCTCACGTCTACCTCACGTCTACCAACACGTCTACCTCACGTCTACCAACACGTCTACCTCACGTCTATCAACACGTCTACCAACACGTCTATCAACACGTCTACCAACACGTCTACCAACACGTCTACCTCACGTCTATCAACACGTCTACCAACACGTCTACCTCACGTCTACAACACGTCTACCTCACGTCTACCAACACGTCTACCTCACGTCTATCAACACGTCTACCAACACGTCTACCAACACGTCTACCTCACGTCTACCAACACGTCTACCTCACGTCTACCAACACGTCTACCTCACGTCTATCAACACGTCTACCAACACGTCTACCTCACGTCTACCAACACGTCTACCAACACGTCTACCTCACGTCTACCAACACGTCTACCTCACGTCTACCAACACGTCTACCTCACGTCTATCAACACGTCTACCAACACGTCTACCTCACGTCTACCAACACGTCTACCAACACGTCTATCAACACGTCTACCAACACGTCTACCTCACGTCTACCAACACGTCTACCTCACGTCTATCAACACGTCTACCAACACATCTACCAACACGTCTATCAACACGTCTACCTCACGTCTATCAACACGTCTACCTCACGTCTATCAACACATCTACCTCACGTCTATCAACACGTCTACCAACACGTCTACCTCACGTCTATCAACACGTCTACCAACACGTCTACCTCACGTCTATCAACACGTCTACCTCACGTCTATCAACAAGTCTACCAACACGTCTACCTCACGTCTACCAACACGTCTACCAACACGTCTATCAACACGTCTATCAACACGTCTACCAACACGTCTATCAACACGTCTACCAACACGTCTACCAACACGTCTACCAACACGTCTATCAACACGTCTACCTCACGTCTACCAACACGTCTACCTCACGTCTACCAACACGTCTACCTCACGTCTATCAACACGTCTACCAACACGTCTATCAACACGTCTACCAACACGTCTACCAACACGTCTACCTCACGTCTATCAACACGTCTACCAACACGTCTACCTCACGTCTACAACACGTCTACCTCACGTCTACCAACACGTCTACCTCACGTCTATCAACACGTCTACCAACACGTCTACCAACACGTCTACCTCACGTCTACCAACACGTCTACCTCACGTCTACCAACACGTCTACCTCACGTCTATCAACACGTCTACCAACACGTCTACCTCACGTCTACCAACACGTCTACCAACACGTCTACCTCACGTCTACCAACACGTCTACCTCACGTCTACCAACACGTCTACCTCACGTCTATCAACACGTCTACCAACACGTCTACCTCACGTCTACCAACACGTCTACCAACACGTCTATCAACACGTCTACCAACACGTCTACCTCACGTCTATCAACACGTCTACCTCACGTCTATCAACACGTCTACCTCACGTCTATCAACACGTCTACCAACACGTCTACCTCACGTCTATCAACACGTCTACCAACACGTCTACCTCACGTCTACCAACACGTCTACCTCACGTCTATCAACACGTCTACCAACACGTCTACCAACACGTCTATCAACACGTCTACCTCACGTCTATCAACACGTCTACCTCACGTCTATCAACACGTCTACCTCACGTCTATCAACACGTCTACCAACACGTCTACCTCACGTCTATCAACACGTCTACCAACACGTCTACCTCACGTCTACCAACACGTCTATCAACACGTCTATCAACACGTCTACCTCACGTCTACCAACACGTCTACCAACACGTCTATCAACACGTCTACCTCACGTCTACCAACACGTCTACCTCACGTCTACCAACACGTCTACCTCACATCTACCAACACGTCTACCTCACGTCTATCAACAAGTCTACCAACACGTCTACCTCACGTCTACCAACACGTCTACCAACACGTCTATCAACACGTCTATCAACAAGTCTACCAACACGTCTACCTCACATCTACCAACACGTCTATCAACACGTCTACCTCACGTCTATCAACACGTCTACCAACACGTCTATCAACACGTCTACCAACACGTCTATCAACACGTCTATCAACACGTCTACCAACACGTCTACCAACACGTCTATCAACACAACTATCAACACGTCTATCAACACGTCTATCAACACGTCTACCAACACGTCTACCAACACGTCTACCAACACGTCTATCAACACGTCTATCAACACGTCTATCAACACGTCTACCAACACGTCTACCAACACGTCTACCAACACGTCTACCAACACGTCTACCTCACGTCTATCAACACGTCTACCAACACGTCTACAACACGTCTACCTCACGTCTACCAACACGTCTACCTCACGTCTATCAACACGTCTACCAACACGTCTACCAACACGTCTACCTCACGTCTACCAACACGTCTACCTCACGTCTACCAACACGTCTACCTCACGTCTATCAACACGTCTACCAACACGTCTACCTCACGTCTACCAACACGTCTACCAACACGTCTACCTCACGTCTACCAACACGTCTACCTCACGTCTACCAACACGTCTACCTCACGTCTATCAACACGTCTACCAATACGTCTACCTCACGTCTACCAACACGTCTACCAACACGTCTATCAACACGTCTACCAACACGTCTACCTCACGTCTACCAACACGTCTACCTCACGTCTATCAACACGTCTACCAACACGTCTATCAACACGTCTACCAACACGTCTACCTCACGTCTACCAACACGTCTACCTCACGTCTATCAACACGTCTACCAACACGTCTACCAACACGTCGATCAACACGTCTATCAACACGTCTACCAACACGTCTACCTCACGTCTACCTCAACTCTATCAACACATCTACCTCACTTCTATCAACACGTCTACCAACACGTCTATCAACACGTCTACCAACACGTCTACCAACACGTCTACCAACACGTATACCTCACTTCGACCAACCAGAGGTGCTAAAACTCTAGACCACTTTCATGCATAAAAGGTCCTCCCTTGTCCTTCTTTATGCAAAACTGACCATGACTCTATTCTTCTGCTTCCTGTTTACAAACAAAGCTCCAACAGGAAGTACCAGTGATGCGCTAAATACGGAAGTGGTCTAATGAAGCGGACGTGAGGCTACAAGACTGTTTTGCTACTAAAGACTGGGATATGTTCCAGGTCTTCTACATCAAGACTCCAGCCACCCACGCCATAGACTGTTTACTCTGCTACCGTCCGGCAAACGGCACCGGAGCATCGGCTCTCGGACAAGCAGGCTCAGCGAGCTTCTACCCCCAAGCCATAAGACTGCTAGATAGCCATAAGACTTCTAAAAAGTTAATTAAACGGTTAGCCGGATTATCTGTGACCCTATCTTGCACTGACTTTTTGCACACTCGCAAGACTATACATTGAGTATACAAAACATTAGGATACGCCTTCCTACTATTGAGTTGCACCACCTTTTGCCCTCAGAACAGCCTGAATTTGTCTCAACAAAGTGTCGAAGGCATTCTACAGGGATGCTGGCCCATATTGACTTCCCACAGTTCTGTCAAGTTGACTGGATGTCCTTTGAGTGGTGGGCCATTGTGCAGACCTCACTACCCTCTGGAGCGCCTTACAGTTGTGGGCGGAGCGGTTGCCGTACCAGGCGTTGATACAGCCCGACAGGATGCTCTCGATTGTGTATCTGTAAAGGTTTGTGAGTGTTTTCGGTGACAAGCCAAATTTCTTCAGCCTCCTGAGGTTGAAGAGGCGCTGTTGCACTTTCTACACCACGCTGTCTGTGTGGGTGGACCATTTCAGTTTGTCCGTGATGTGTACGCCGAGGAACATAAAACTTTCCACCTTCTCCACTACTATCCTGTCGATGTGGATAGGTGGTGCTCCCTCTGCTGTTTACGATCATCTCCTTTCTTTTGTTGTCGTTGAGTGTGAGGTTATTTTCCTGACACCACACTCTGAGGGCCCTCGTCTCCTCCCTGTAGGCCGTCTCGTCATTGTTGGTAATCAAGCCTACCACTGTAGTGTCGTCTGCAAACTTGATGATTGAGTTGGAGGCGTGCATGGCCACGCAGTCATGGGTGAACAGGGAGTACAGGAGAGGGCTGAGAACGCACCCTTGAGGGGCCCCAGTGTTGAGGATCTGCGGAGTGGAGATGTTTCCTACCTTCACCACCTGGGGGCGGCCCGTCAGAAAGTCCAGGACCCAGTTGCACAGGGCGGGGTTGAGACCCAGAGTCTCGAGCTTAATGACGAATTTGGAGGGTACTATGGTGTTAAGTGCTGAGCTGTAATTGATGAACAGCATTCTTACATAGGTATTCCTCTTGTCCAGATGGGTTAGGGCAGTGTGCAGTGTGATTGCGATTGTGTTGTCTGTGGACCTATTGTGGCGGTAAGCAAATTGGAGTGGGTCTAGCGTGTAAAGCACTGCATCTCAGTGCTAGAGGCGTCCCTACAGACCCTGGTTCAATCCTGGGCTGTATCACAACCGGCTGTGATCGGGAGTCCAATAGGGCGGCGCACAATTGGCCCAGCGTTGTCCGGGTTAGGGGAGGGTTTAACCGGGGTAGGCCATCATTGTAAAATAAGAATGTGTTATTAACTGACTTTCCTAGTTAAATAAAGGTCAAATTAAAAATAAATAAAAATAATAATAATAATCTTGATACACACAGGAAACTGTTGGGCGTGAAAAACCCAGCAGCGTTGCAGTTCCTGACTTACTCAAACCGGTGTGCCTGGCACCTACTACCATATCCCATTCAAAGGAACTTAAATCTTTTGTCTTGCCCAACATTTAGATCTGCCAGATCAGAGGTAGTAAGGAGGACCAGGGAAGTTCTCTGCTTAGTGTGTCCGCTAGATCAGAGGCAATAGAGATGACCAGGGATGTTCTCTTGATAAGTGCGTGAATTTGACCATTTTCCTGTCCTGCTAACCAATCAAAAAATGTAATGACTTGCCTAAGTTTGCCTAGTTTTGGGTGTCAGGGAAAATGTATGGAGTAAAAAGTACATTATTTTCCTTAGGAATGTAGTGAAGTAAAAGTTGTCAAAAATATAAATAGTGAAGTAAAGTACAGATACCCCAAAACACTATTTAAGTGGAAGTATCTTTACTTATGTACTTTACTCCACTGATTGTAGGCAGGCCTACATAACTTTAGCCATGCAGCTCCCGTTTTGGACGTGCCTAAAACCCCCTCCATGATGTAGTCTACATGTGTCCATGTCCATCATGATACAAGAGATGAGAGCCTCAGTGAATACCGGTGAACCTCGTATTTAGAGGTTATTTTCCTGTAACAATTGTTTGTTTTCCGTTTCATATTTTTTAAACCCAAGCCCTCCGTAGGCTGCCCTTACTTTCCCTAGTTCTACTACAACAGGCTGGTTCAACAGCAATGCATCGTGTTTCTTCTTTATCCTGGCAATTTTATGATAACATTACATTTGACATGTATTTACTGAAAAAAAAGCTTGTTTTTCATTTCATTTCATTTGATTAAAAACAAAATTATTAGAATGATTCACTGTCCTGGTTTTATGGTGAGGACATCTGTGGCCCCTATATCAGTGTGAATGTTACGTACACTACATACTGTATTTACAGCAGGCATAGCCCCTATATATCAGTGTGAATGTTACGTACACTACATACTGTATTTACAGCAGGCCTAGCCCCTATATCAGTGTGAATGTTACGTACACTACATACTGTATTTACAGCAGGCCTAGCCCCTATATCAGTGTGAATGTTATGTACACTACATACTGTATTTACAGCAGGCCTAACCCCTATATCAGTGTGAATGTTATGTACACTACATACTGTATTTACAGCAGGCCTAGCCCCTATATCAGTGTGAATGTTATGTACACTACATACTGTATTTACAGCAGGCCTAGCCCCTATATCAGTGTAATGTTATGTACACTACATACTGTATTTACAGCAGGCCTAGCCCCTATATCAGTGTGAATGTTATGTACACTACATACTGTATTTACAGCAGGCCTAGCCCCTATATCAGTGTGAATGTTATGTACACTACATACTGTATTTACAGCAGGCCTAGCCCCTATATCAGTGTGAATGTTATGTACACTACATACTGTATTTACAGCAGGCCTAACCCCTATATCAGTGTGAATGTTATGTACACTACATACTGTATTTACAGCAGGCCTAACCCCTATATCAGTGTGAATGTCATGTACACTACATACTGTATTTACAGCAGGCCTAGCCCCTATATCAGTGTGAATGTCATGTACACTACATACTGTATTTACAGCAGGCCTAGCCCATATATCAGTGTGAATGTTATGTACACTACATACTGTATTTACAGCAGGCCTAGCCCCTATATCAGTGTGAATGTTATGTACACTACATACTGTATTTACAGCAGGCCTAACCCCTATATCAGTGTGAATGTTATGTACACTACATACTGTATTTACAGCAGGCCTAACCCCTATATCAGTGTGAATGTTATGTACACGACATACTGTATTTACAGCAGGCCTAGCCCCTATATCAGTGTGAATGTTATGTACACTACATACTGTATTTACAGCAGGCCTACCCCCTATATCAGTGTGAATGTTATGTACACTACATACTGTATTTACAGCAGGCCTAGCCCCTATATCAGTGTGAATGTTATGTACACTACATACTGTATTTACAGCAGGCCTAGCCCCTATATCAGTGTGAATGTTATGTACACTACATACTGTGTTTACAGCAGGCCTAACCCCTATATCAGTGTGAATGTTATGTACACTACATACTGTATTTACAGCAGGCCTAACCCCTATATCAGTGTGAATGTTATGTACACTACATACTGTATTTACAGCAGGCCTAACCCCTATATCAGTGTGAATGTCATGTACACTACATACTGTATTTACAGCAGGCCTAGCCCCTATATCAGTGTGAATGTTATGTACACTACATACTGTATTTACAGCAGGCCTAGCCCCTATATCAGTGTGAATGTTATGTACACTACATACTGTATTTACAGCAGGCCTAGCCCTATATCAGTGTGAATGTTATGTACACTACATACTGTATTTACAGCAGGCCTAACCCCTATATCAGTGTGAATGTTATGTACACTACATACTGTATTTACAGCAGGCCTAACCCTATATCAGTGTGAATGTTATGTACACTACATACTGTATTTACAGCAGGCCTAACCCCTATATCAGTGTGAATGTCATGTACACTACATACTGTATTTACAGCAGGCCTAGCCCCTATATCAGTGTGAATGTCATGTACACTACATACTGTATTTACAGCAGGCCTAGCCCATATATCAGTGTGAATGTTATGTACACTACATACTGTATTTACAGCAGGCCTAGCCCTATATCAGTGTGAATGTTATGTACACTACATACTGTATTTACAGCAGGCCTAACCCCTATATCAGTGTGAATGTTATGTACACTACATACTGTATTTACAGCAGGCCTAGCCCCTATATCAGTGTGAATGTTATGTACACTACATACTGTATTTACAGCAGGCCTAGCCCCTATATCAGTGTGAATGTTATGTACACTACATACTGTATTTACAGCAGGCCTAACCCCTATATCAGTGTGAATGTCATGTACACTACATACTGTATTTACAGCAGGCCTAACCCCTATATCAGTGTGAATGTTATGTACACTACATACTGTATTTACAGCAGGCCTAACCCCTATATCAGTGTGAATGTCATGTACACTACATACTGTATTTACAGCAGGCCTAGCCCCTATATCAGTGTGAATGTCATGTACACTACATACTGTATTTACAGCAGGCCTAGCCCATATATCAGTGTGAATGTTATGTACACTACATACTGTATTTACAGCAGGCCTAGCCCCTATATCAGTGTGAATGTTATGTACACTACATACTGTATTTACAGCAGGCCTAACCCCTATATCAGTGTGAATGTTATGTACACTACATACTGTATTTACAGCAGGCCTAACCCTATATCAGTGTGAATGTTATGTACACTACATACTGTATTTACAGCAGGCCTAGCCCCTATATCAGTGTGAATGTTATGTACACTACATACTGTATTTACAGCAGGCCTAACCCCTATATCAGTGTGAATGTTATGTACACTACATACTGTATTTACAGCAGGCCTAGCCCCTATATCAGTGTGAATGTTATGTACACTACATACTGTATTTACAGCAGGCCTAGCCCCTATATCAGTGTGAATGTTATGTACACTACATACTGTGTTTACAGCAGGCCTAACCCCTATATCAGTGTGAATGTTATGTACACTACATACTGTATTTACAGCAGGCCTAACCCCTATATCAGTGTGAATGTTATGTACACTACATACTGTATTTACAGCAGGCCTAACCCCTATATCAGTGTGAATGTCATGTACACTACATACTGTATTTACAGCAGGCCTAGCCCCTATATCAGTGTGAATGTCATGTACACTACATACTGTATTTACAGCAGGCCTAGCCCCTATATCAGTGTGAATGTTATGTACACTACATACTGTATTTACAGCAGGCCTAGCCCCTATATCAGTGTGAATGTTATGTACACTACATACTGTGTTTACAGCAGGCCTAACCCCTATATCAGTGTGAATGTTATGTACACTACATACTGTATTTACAGCAGGCCTAACCCCTATATCAGTGTGAATGTTATGTACACTACATACTGTATTTACAGCAGGCCTAACCCCTATATCAGTGTGAATGTCATGTACACTACATACTGTATTTACAGCAGGCCTAGCCCCTATATCAGTGTGAATGTCATGTACACTACATACTGTATTTACAGCAGGCCTAGCCCCTATATCAGTGTGAATGTCATGTACACTACATACTGTATTTACAGCAGGCCTAACCCCTATATCAGTGTGAATGTCATGTACACTACATACTGTATTTACAGCAGGCCTAACCCCTATATCAGTGTGAATGTTATGTACACTACATACTGTATTTACAGCAGGCCTAGCCCCTATATCAGTGTGAATGTTATGTACACTACATACTGTATTTACAGCAGGCCTAGCCCCTATATCAGTGTGAATGTTATGTACACTACATACTGTATTTACAGCAGGCCTAGCCCCTATATCAGTGTGAATGTTATGTACACTACATACTGTATTTACAGCAGGCCTAACCCCTATATCAGTGTGAATGTTATGTACACTACATACTGTATTTAAAGCAGGCCTAGCCCCTATATCAGTGTGAATGTTATGTACACTACATACTGTATTTACAGCAGGCCTAACCCCTATATCAGTGTGAATGTTATGTACACTACATACTGTATTTACAGCAGGCCTAACCCCTATATCAGTGTGAATGTTATGTACACTACATACTGTATTTACAGCAGGCCTAGCCCCTATATCAGTGTGAATGTCATGTACACTACATACTGTATTTACAGCAGGCCTAGCCCCTATATCAGTGTGAATGTCATGTACACTACATACTGTATTTACAGCAGGCCTAGCCCCTATATCAGTGTGAATGTTATGTACACTACATACTGTATTTACAGCAGGCCTAACCCCTATATCAGTGTGAATGTTATGTACACTACATACTGTATTTACAGCAGGCCTAGCCCCTATATCAGTGTGAATGTTATGTACACTACATACTGTATTTACAGCAGGCCTAACCCCTATATCAGTGTGAATGTTATGTACACTACATACTGTATTTACAGCAGGCCTAGCCCCTATATCAGTGTGAATGTTATGTACACTACATACTGTATTTACAGCAGGCCTAGCCCCTATATCAGTGTGAATGTTACGTACACTACATACTGTATTTACAGCAGGCCTAGCCCCTATATCAGTGTGAATGTTACGTACACTACATACTGTATTTACAGCAGGCCTAGCCCCTATATCAGTGTGAATGTTATGTACACTACATACTGTATTTACAGCAGGCCTAGCCCCTATATCAGTGTGAATGTTATGTACACTACATACTGTATTTACAGCAGGCCTAACCCCTATATCAGTGTGAATGTTATGTACACTACATACTGTATTTACAGCAGGCCTAGCCCCTATATCAGTGTGAATGTTATGTACACTACATACTGTATTTACAGCAGGCCTAGCCCCTATATCAGTGTGAATGTTATGTACACTACATACTGTATTTACAGCAGGCCTAGCCCTATATCAGTGTGAATGTTATGTACACTACATACTGTATTTACAGCAGGCCTAACCCCTATATCAGTGTGAATGTTATGTACACTACATACTGTATTTACAGCAGGCCTAGCCCCTATATCAGTGTGAATGTTATGTACACTACATACTGTATTTACAGCAGGCCTAGCCCCTATATCAGTGTGAATGTTATGTACACTACATACTGTATTTACAGCAGGCCTAGCCCCTATATCAGTGTGAATGTTATGTACACTACATACTGTATTTACAGCAGGCCTAACCCCTATATCAGTGTGAATGTTATGTACACTACATACTGTATTTACAGCAGGCCTAGCCCCTATATCAGTGTGAATGTTATGTACACTACATACTGTATTTACAGCAGGCCTAGCCCCTATATCAGTGTGAATGTTATGTACACTACATACTGTATTTACAGCAGGCCTACCCCCTATATCAGTGTGAATGTTATGTACACTACATACTGTATTTACAGCAGGCCTAGCCCTATATCAGTGTGAATGTTATGTACACTACATACTGTATTTACAGCAGGCCTAGCCCCTATATCAGTGTGAATGTTATGTACACTACATACTGTATTTACAGCAGGCCTAACCCCTATATCAGTGTGAATGTTATGTACACTACATACTGTATTTACAGCAGGCCTAGCCCTATATCAGTGTGAATGTTATGTACACTACATACTGTATTTACAGCAGGCCTAGCCCTATATCAGTGTGAATGTTATGTACACTACATACTGTATTTACAGCAGGCCTAACCCCTATATCAGTGTGAATGTTATGTACACTACATACTGTATTTACAGCAGGCCTAGCCCCTATATCAGTGTGAATGTTATGTACACTACATACTGTATTTACAGCAGGCCTAGCCCCTATATCAGTGTGAATGTTATGTACACTACATACTGTATTTCCAGCAGGCCTAGCCCCTATATCAGTGTGAATGTTATGTACACTACATACTGCATTTACAGCAGGCCTAGCCCCTATATCAGTGTGAATGTTATGTATACTACATACTGTATTTTAACATTGAAGACATGCAATTACTTAGAACAATGTGGACCGCAAACAGGTTCAAGTTAACATATTTAGAATAGATGGGACAAATCTGAATTTTGTTATTCTCTTTCTGTAACAGTTAAACACACTATAATGGACTAACAATGGAATTGGAGTTGATTCCAAGGCAGTCCATAAAAGACCGTAAATACACGACGTGAAACAACCACATATTCAGCCATGGAGCACGTTCTGATTGGCCAGTGAAGGGCCACGCCTTGTCACACCCAATGGAGCATGTTCTGATTGGCCAGTGAAGGGCCACGCCTTGACACACCCACAGCTTGTTAATTCATCAAAAACCCGGCCCTTTCGCGCCAACGCCAGCAACTGCGCCGATAATTGTGCTTGTGAAAACAGAACAAATATTTCTGACATACCCCCGAAACCATAGCACTACCGCCTAGCGCTTAGATTCACCATGACGTTAGGTTTGTTGAAATAGAGCCCCGTGTCTCAATTGCCGAGACGGCTTAAAAATCCCTCTTTAACGGCTTAAAAATCCCTCTTTAACAGCTTAAAAATCCCTATTTAACAGCTTAAAAATCCCTCTTTAACAGCTTAAAAATCCCTCTTTAACAGCAGCTTAAAAATCCCTCTTTAACAGCTTAAAAATCCCTCTTTAACAGTTCTCCTGTCCTTCATCTACACTGACTGAAGTGGATTGGTGACATCAATAAGGGATCATAGCGTTCACCTGGATTCACCTGGATTCACCTGGATTCACCTGGTCAGTCGATATCATGGAAAGAGCAGGTGTTCCTAATGTTTTGGACGTGTTTTGCCTTCAGAGAGTATTCACACCCCTTGACTTTACAGGCTGAATTCAGATGTGTTGTTGTCACTGACCTATACACAATAGCCCATAATGTCAAAGTGGACAAAATAATTATGAATTTTTACAAATTAATTAATTAATGAAAAGCTGAAATGTCTTGAGTCAATAAGTATTCAACACCTTTGTTATAGCAAGACTAAATAAGTTCAGGTCTAAAAATGTACTTAAACTAGTCACATAATAAGTTGCATGGATTCACTCTGTGTGCAATAATAGTGTTTAACATGATTTTTGAATGACTACCTCCTCTCTGAACCCCACACATACAATTATCTGTAAGGTCTGTCAGTTCAGCAGTGAATTTCAAACACAGATTCAACCACAAAGACCAGGGAGGTTTTCCAATGCCTCACAAACGACACCTATTAGTAGATGGGTACAAAATATTTAAAAAAGCAGATATTGAATATACTTTTGAGCATGGTGAAGATATTAATTACACTTTGGATGGTGTATCAATACACCCAGTCACTACACAGATACAGGCGTCCTTCCTAACTCAGTTGGTGGAGAGGAAGGAAACCGCTCAGGGATTTCACCATGAGGCCAAGGATGACTTTAAAACAGTTACAGGGTTTAATGGCTGTGATAGGAGAAAACTGAGGATGGATCAACAATCCTTGTTCCAAGATGGCGTAGCAGTCGGACGTGTGTTTTGTCTTGTCCCGTCCTGTCGGGTGTAAATATAGTATTCCTCCTTTTTTTCTGTATATATTTCGTACATATTTTTTTTAATCTCACTTTCCAACTACAGGCTGAATATACTCTCCTGCAACCCGCATCACCCAATGTGGTACGGATCTGCTTTTTCTATACTTTAGAACTGGAACCCCCATCAGAAGCTAGCCAGCTAACTAGCTACTAGCTAGTACTCAGTTAGCCACTGCTAGCGGTCTTCAAAGCTAACCAGGACACCAGCGCGACATCAACCCAGAGCATATCAGACTGCTTTTTCTCTACCACATCTCCGGATTCCTACCGCAAGCTCTGAACCTTTACACCGGATCATCGCAACTAGCTAGCTGCAATCCGAGTGGCTACTCCTGGCTAACGTCTCTGTCCCAAAGCAAGCACCAGTTATCCTTGAGCTAGCCTCGAGCTAAGCCCATCTCCCGACTAGCCGAAGAGGTCCAACAATACCTATTTTGCCAATTGGCCTGGACACTTTACTGCCGACACGGAGCCCCGCCGATCCATCACGACTGGTCCGCCGACATAATCGTCCGAGGTGATTTCAACAGGCTTTTTCCGTTGCGACATCGCCAAAGATCCATCTGCTGGCCAAGGCCCGCGAGCTTTCTGAATCGCTGTGTCTCCAGCTCACCTAGCGTACTAGAGCACCTGTAGCATACTCCTGGGCTACAATTACCCGGGCCCACGACCGGTCTGTCGATGTCACCGCATGAAGAGAAATAAACAGACTCACCCCATCGCGACGTCCCCCAAAGGTTAACTCTCTAGCCCTCGCTATCTCCCTGCCTGCTAATTCGGCCTGCTAACGACTAGCTTGTCTAGCTCCGGTCCGCTAACTGCTACCTTGTCTAGCCCGGGCCTACGAACTGTTAGCTTGTTAGCACAGGCCTGCTAACTGTCTGAATCACCGCGTCCCAACCACTCTCTGAACCCATTCCCTTTCTATCTCTTTTTGATTTTAATTTGTTTATACCTTCCGGAAACCTGCCTCACCCAATGTGATACGGAATCGCTTTTACTTTTAATTTTAATTTTATTTTTATGACACACTCAAGAACCTCCAGACGCTAACCAGCTAACTAGCTACAAGCTATTTAGTCATTGTTAGTTTAAAAAAAAACCTGGATAACACTCGCCAGCCCAGCTTCCTTGCCCATCCACCGCTGCCCCCTGGACACTGATCTCTTGGCTACATAGCTGACGCACGCTGGACTGTCCATTAATCACGGTACTCCATTCTGCTTGTTTGTTTTATCTGTCGGCCCAGTTGCCTAGTCAAGGCCATTTTACCTGCTGTTTGTTGTGCCAGCTGATTAGCCTCGCCTACTGTTTTTAGCTAGCTTTCCCAATTCAACACCTGTGATTACTGTATGCCTCGCTGTATGCCCAGAAACCTGCTCCTCTTATCCTCTGCCCCCAACGCTCTAGGCGACCAGTTTTGATAGCCTTTAGCCGCACCCTCATACTACTCATTCTCTGTTCCGCGGGTGATGTGGAGGTAAACCCAGGCCCTGCTTGTCCCCAGGTACCCTCATTTGTTGACTTCTGTGATCGAAAAAGCCTTGGTTTTATGCATGTCAACATCAGAAGCCTCCTCCCTAAGTTTGTTTTACTCACTGCTTTAGCACACTCTGCTAACCCTGATGTCCTTGCCGTGTCTGAATCCTGGCTCAGGAAGGCCACCAAAAATTCAGAGATTTCCATACCAAACTATAACATCTTCCGTCCCCCCAAAGGGGGCGGAGTCGCAGTCTACTGCAGAGATAGCCTGCAAAGTAATGTCATACTTTCCAGGTCCATACCCAAACAGTTCGAACTACTAATTTAGAAAATTACTCTCTCCAGAAATAAGTCTCTCACTGTTGCCGCCTGCTACCGACCACCCTCAGCTCCCAGCTGTGCCCTGGACACCATTTGTGAATTGATCGCCCCCCATCTAGCTTCAGAGTTTGTTCTGTTAGGTGACCTAAACTGGGATATGCTTAACACCCCGGCAGTCCTACAATCTAAGCTAGATGCCCTCAATCTCACTCAAATCATCAAGGAACCCACCAGGTACAACCCTAACTCTGTAAACAAGGGCACCCTCATAGACGTCATCCTGACCAACTGGCCCTCCAAATACACCTCCGCTGTCTTCAACCAGGATCTCAGCGATCACTGCCTCATTGCCTGTATCCGCCACGGAGCCGCAGTCAAACGACCACCCCTCATCACTGTCAAACGCTCCCTAAAACACTTCTGTGAGCAGGCCTTTCTAATCGACCTGGCCCGGGTATCCTGGAAGGACATTGACCTCATCCCGTCAGTTGAGGATGCCTGGTCATTCTTTAAAAGTAACTTCCTCACCATCTTAGATAAGCATGCTCCGTTCAAAAAATGCAGAACCAAGAACAGATACAGCCCTTGGTTCACTCCAGACCTGACTGCCCTCGACCAGCACAAAAACATCCTGTGGCAGACTGCAATAGCATCGAACAGTCCCCGCGATATGCAACTGTTCAGGGAAGTCAGGAACCAATACACGCAGTCAGTCAGGAAAGCTAAGGCCAGCTTCTTCAGGCAGAAGTTTGCATCCTGTAGCTCCAACTCCAAAAAGTTCTGGGACACTGTGAAGTCCATGGAGAACAAGAGCACCTCCTCCCAGCTGCCCACTGCACTGAGGCTAGGGAACACGGTCACCACCGACAAATCCATGATTATCGAAAACTTCAACAAGCATTTCTCAACGGCTGGCCATGCCTTCCGCCTGGCTACTCCTACCTCGGCCAACAGCTCCGGCCCCCCGCAGCTCCTCGCCCAAGCCTCTCCAGGTTCTCCTTTACCCAAATCCAGATAGCAGATATTCTGAAAGAGCTGCAAAACCTGGACCCGTATAAATCAGCTGGGCTTGACAATCTGGACCCTCTATTTCTGAAACTATCCGCCGCCATTGTCGCAACCCCTATTACCAGCCTGTTCAACCTCTCTTTCATATCGTCTGAGATCCCCAAGGATTGGAAAGCTGCCGCAGTCATCCCCCTCTTCAAAGAGACACCCTGGAGCCAAACTGTTATAGACCTATATCCATCCTGCCCTGCCTATCTAAGGTCTTTGAAAGGTCTTCATCCACCTCTGGCCTGCTCGCCTCCCTACCACTGAGGAAGTACAGTTCCCGCTCAGCCCAGTCAAAACTGTTCGCTGCTCTGGCCCCCCAATGGTGGAACAAACTCCCTCACGACGCCAGGACAGCGGAGTCAATCACCACCTTCCGGAGACACCTGAAACCCCACCTCTTTAAGGAATACCTAGGATAGGATAAAGTAATCCCTCTCACCACCCCCCCCCCCCCCTTAAAAGATTTAGATGCACTACTGTTACACTGGATGTCATAAGGTGAATGCACCAATTTGTAAGTCGCTCTGGATAAGAGCGTCTGCTAAATGACTTAAATGTAAACAAACAGGTCATTGACCATCTCGAATCCCACCGTACCTTCTCCGCTGTGCAATCTGGTTTCCGAGCCGGTCACGGGTGCACCTCAGCCACACTCAAGGTACTAAACGATATCATAACCGCCATCGATAAAAGACAGTACTGTGCAGCCGTCTTCATCGACCTCGCCAAGGCTTTCGACTCTGTCAATCACCATATTCTTATCGGCAGACTCAATAGCCTCGGTTTTTCGGATGACTGCCTTGCCTGGTTCACCAATTACTTTGCAGACAGAGTTCAGTGTGTCAAATCGGAGGGCATGCTGTCCGGTCCTCTGGCAGTCTCTATGGGGGTGCCACAGGGTTCAATTCTCGGGCCGACTCTTTTCTCTGTATATATCAATGATGTTGCTCTTGCTGCGGGCGATTCCCTGATCCACCTCTCGCAGACGACACCATTCTATATACTTTCGGCCCGTCATTGGACACTGTGCTATCTAACCTCCAAACGAGCTTCAATGCCATACAGCACTCCTTCCGTGGCCTCCAACTGCTCTTAAACGCGAGTAAAACCAAATGCATGCTTTTCAACCGATCGCTGCCTGCACCCGCATGCCCGACTAGCATCACCACCCTGGATGGTTCCGACCTTGAATATGTGGACATCTATAAGTACCTAGGTGTCTGGCTAGACTGCAAACTCTCCTTCCAGACTCACATCAAACATCTCCAATCGAAAATCAAATCAAGAGTCGGCTTTCTATTCCGCAACAAAGCCTCCTTCACTCACGCCGCCAAGCTTACCCTAGTAAAACTGACTATCCTACCGATCCTCGACTTCGGCGATGTTATCTACAAAATGGCTTCCAACACTCTACTCAGCAAACTGGATGCAGTCTATCACAGTGCCATCCGCTTTGTCACTAAAGCACCTTATACCACCCACCACTGCGACTTGTATGCTCTAGTCGGCTGGCCCTCGCTACATATTCGTCGCCAGACCCACTGGCTCCAGGTCATCTACAAGTCCATGCTAGGTAAAGCTCCGCCTTATCTCAGTTCACTGGTCACGATGGCAACACCCATCCGTAGCACGCGCTCCAGCAGGTGTATCTCACTGATCATCCCTAAAGCCAACACCTCATTTGGCCGCCTTTCGTTCCAGTACTCTGCTGCCTGTGACTGGAACGAACTGCAAAAATCGCTGAAGTTGGAGACTTTTATTTCCCTCACCAACTTCAAACATCAGCTATCCGAGCAGCTAACCGATCGCTGCAGCTGTACATAGTCTATTGGTAAATAGCCCACCCATTTTCACCTACCTCATTCCCATACTGTTTTTATACTGTTTTTTTTATTTATTTACTTTTCTGCTCTTTTGCACACCAATATCTCTACCTGTACATGACCATCTGATCATTTATCACTCCAGTGTTAATCTGCAAAATCGTATTATTCGCCTACCTCCTCATGCCTTTTGCACACATTGTATATAGACTGCCCATTTTTTCTACTGTGTTATTGACTTGTTAATTGTTTACTCCATGTGTAACTCTGTGTTGTCTGTTCACACTGCTATGCTTTATCTTGGCCAGGTCGCAGTTGCAAATGAGAACT